>NC_134489.1:19405110-19430110 GCF_040206685.1 Ascaphus truei
ACCTCCCGCGGAACAACCAGCACGCCTGACATCTCCTGCACCTCACACATCTCCCTCCGCAACCGGACCGCAACGCCGCGGACTACAGTCAAACAGCATGCCACCAATGTCACTCCCGCTACCTCACACACTGTATGACAACACCTACCACTGAAACTCAGCTGTTCCTTACAATAAAATATGTTTTCCTAACAATTTCACTGTCTGTATAATTTATTCTAAAACACTTCTCACACCACCACTCACACACAACACTCACCCACACAAAACCCCCTCATACACACACACACACACGCAAACATCCTGTCATTCTATGCCACACATAACAACAAATCACACCTCACCTTCACCCTCATAATACACACACTACACTCAAAAACATGCAATTTACAACATGTCTATGACCAACAACACGCACTCACACACACAACATGCGTCATACACACACACATGCCATCACACGCGCCACATACACACATGCTCTCACACACACCACACACCATCACACACAACACACACACAAATACACAAACACATGCACACACATACGCACTCAGCAACGCCACACGCCCTCAACCACGCAACACACGTACTCACACACACACACCAACCTCCTCTGCTGATACAACACACAAAACAACACTTCAACATAACCTTAACTACCACACACAATACAACCACCACTAAACAAACACACACACCCAACCCACTGTTCCAATTACCTACCCTTCACCATACACACTACACTGAATACAATGCACATTTACACGTCTCACCACCCACTCCCATTGCACATCAACATCCCACCACACACAAACATATACAACAACACAACACCTCCGCTACTAACACACCTAGCACAATAAATCACCTCTTCCTTTCAATAACATATTTTACACAAAACATTACTATTTACACATCTGTCTAATTTATTGCACACAAACACTCAACTAACCAACACTCACACACACACTCACACACCACACACTCACTATCACATCACACACTCACTCATCCACACACAATCAACAATCACACACAATAATTACATACACAGTCACCCACCCACCCACTCAGTCACCCACCCACTCAGTAACCCACCCACCCACTCACTTAGTCACTCAAAACTCACTTAGTCACCCACTCACTCACTCAGTCAAGTCACCCACCCAGTCAGTCACCCACCCAGTCAGTCAGTCACCCACCCACCCACCCAGTCACCCATCCAGTCACCCACCCACCCACACACCCACCCAGTCACCCACCCACTCAGTCACCCACCCACTCAGTCACCCACCCACCCAGTCAACTCAGTCAACTCAGTCACCCACCCACTCAGTCACCCACCCACTCAGTCACCCACCCAGTCACTCAGTCACCCACCCAGTCACTCAGTCACCCACCCATTCAGTCACCCATTCAGTCAGTCACCCAGTCACCCACCCATTCAGTCAGTCACCCACTCATCCACCCACTCACTCACCCAGTCAGTCACCCAGTCAGTCACCCACTCACCCACCCAGTCAGTCACCCACTCACCCACCCAGTCAGTCACCCACTCACCCACCCAGTCAGTCACCCACTCACCCACCCAGTCAGTCACCCACTCACCCACCCAGTCAGTCACCCACTCACCCACCCAGTCAGTCACCCACTCACCCACCCAGTCAGTCTCCCACTCACCCACCCATTCAGTTTCCCACTCACCCACCCATTCAGTTTCCCACTCACCCACCCATTCAGTTTCCCACTCACCCACCCATTCAGTCTCACACTCACCCACCCATTCAGTCTCACACTCACCTACCCAGTCTCACCCAAAACCACCCACCCAGTCACTGACCCCACCCACCCACTCACCGACCCCACCTACCCACTCACTGACCCACCCAGTCACCGACCCCAGTCACTGACCCACCCAGTCACCGACCCTGAAAAAGTCACCCAGTCACCGACCCACCCACCGACCCAAACTCACCCACCCACCAACCCAGAGTCACCCACCCACCCACCTACCCAAAGTCACCCACCCACCGACCCAAAGTCACCCACCGACCCAAAGTCACCCACCCACCAACCCAAAGTCACCCACCCACCGACCCAAAGTCACACACCCACCGACCCAAAGTCACACACCCACCGACCCAAAGTCACCCACCCACCGACCCAAAGTCACCCACCTACCGACCCAAAGTCAAACCGACCCAAAGTCACCCACCCAGTCACCGACCCAAAGTCACCCACTCAGTCACCAACCCACCCACCCACTCAGTCAAGTGTCACCCACCCACACAGTCACCCACACACTCAGTCAACTCAGTCACCCACCTAGCTGTCAAGGGGGGGGGGGGGAAGCCTAACCCTGTCGTACGCCCCCCCCAAAATTACATCCCGGGCAACGCCGGGTCTCTCAGCTAGTATACTATATAATTTATGTGTGTGCTGCATATCTTATTGCCTGCATAAAATATTTGGTGTATTTTAGTGTTAAAAATTAGCGAATTTCAGGAACGGAACCTTTCATTTAAACAGTGTTCCTATCAAAAACGTGTTTCGCTTTACAACGTTTCGCTATCCAACGCCATTTTGAGTAACATATTGTGTCGGATAACCGAGGACTGCCTGTAAAGAGAGGAAAGGTGTAGAATTTAAAGTGAAGCAGAAAGCAGAGAGAGCGAGGACTAAAAGAATATGGAAGGAAATGGGTTTAAGGAGGAATAAAACCACATCATGAAATGTAGAGAATAAATACACTTTCTGGATATGTATTTAGAGATATGTGGGCAGTTTGTGCTAAACATTTGATGCTCCTTATTAAGCCAGCTTTCTAACCAGGTCATTAGCAATGAAATCGCACACAGTTAAATGACCCCCAATCCTTGCTCTTAATACTCTTGTGCATCCCAATCACTCTTGATTAACCAACCCCTTTGTTTTAGCGATGATCCTCCCAGGCACTAATAACCATGGTGCCTTATGGATGGAGATGTGCAAATGGGTTCACAATTGCTTCACACATTTTTCACAATTCCACCACATTTTGTGACTTGTGCCAGATTTAAGTGACCATCTAGTTGTGCAAATGTCTTAAAATGTACTTAGCAACCTCTTTCATGAAAAGAAAACTGCCAATTTTGCCTGGTTCATGAAGGTGAAAAATATGCACATCTCTACAACAAGATGAGGCCATGTGCGCCTCAATGCAGTGCTAGAATCTCAAATTATTCATGAAACTTCCAACTAGTCAGATGTACTGTAATCACATTACAAAACGGCCGCAATTACAAATGCACACTTTCATAATTATATTATTGTGGAGAGCTGTGTAACTCTATCCATAACTGTTCCTCAAACTACTCCCTATCTGCTCCTCAAACTACCCCTTAACTGCTCCTCTAACTACTCCCTAACTGCTCCTCAAACTACTACCTAACTCCTCCACAAGCAACCCGTAACTACTCCTCAAACTACCCATTAACTTCTCCTCAAACTACCCATTAACTTCTCCTCAAACTACTCCCTAACCTCCTCAAACTACTCCCTAACTCCTCCTCAAACAACTCCCTAACTACTCCCTAACTCTTGCTCAAACTACTCCCCAACTCCTCCTCAAACTACTCTAACTGCTCAGCCAAATTAGCACTCTATAACCAGACATAGTATAGTATATACTAGTATATAGTTTGGTTCATACTGGAGTTAGATTGTCAAACCAGACCATACATATACTACTCTAATATGCAGACACACTATACTATGGGGGTCTACCTAAATAATACCCCCAATACTAACAGTATTATTCAGGATTGCAACATGGTATGCTTATTCTAGCACCATTATTTGTGTGACCCTATATGGATCAAGGCAAGATTTTATATGTTGTACTGTCCTTATGTGGGCACCACTGTAGTTTACCCTAGAGATCAATAAAGGTTATTTTAACAGATCACATTGTTACACTATGTCTGGTTATAGAGTGCTAATTAGCTGAGTTCTTTCTCTCTAGTATTGACAATTAGTTCATTTCTCAGCGCAGCACCATTTCCTATATATGTTCTGTAGCCATACACTATCAGGCTGAGCAGAGGTTTACTCCCTTCCCCCTCTCCCTACAGGTACTCTCTAACTACACCTGAAACTACTCCCTAACTGTTTCTCAAACTACTCTCTAACTGCTCCTCAAACTACCCCCTAACTGCTCCACAAACTACTCCCTAACTCCTGCTCAAACTACTCCGTAACTCCTCCTAAAACTACTCCCTAACCACCTAAATCTACTCCCTAACTGCTCCTCAAACTGCTCCCTAGCTGTTCCTCAAACTACTCTCTAACACCTTGTCAAACTACTCCCTAACTCCTGCTCAAACTACTCCGTATCTCCTCCTAAAACTACTCCCTAACCTCCTCAAACTACTCCCTAACCACCTAAAACTACTCCCTACTCCCTAACTGCTCCTCAAATTACTCCCTAGCTGTTCCTCAAACTACACTCTAACTCCTGCTCAAACTACTCCCTAACTCCTGCTCAAACTACTCCCTAACTCCTGCTCAAACTACTCCCTAACTCCTGCTCAAACTACTCCCTAACTCCTGCTCAAACTACTCCCTAACTCCTCCTCAAACTACTCCCTAATTCCTGCTCAAACTACTCCCTACTCCTGCTCAAACTACTCCCTAATTCCTGCTCAAACTACTCCCTAACTCCTGCTCAAACTGTTCCCTAACTCCTGATCAAACTACTCCCTAACTGCTCCTCAAACCACTCCCTAATTCCTGCTCAAACTACTCCCTAACTCCTGCTCAAACTACTCCCTAACGGCTCCTCAAACAAACTGCTCCTCAAGCTACTCCCTAACTGTTGCTCAAGCTACTCCTTAACTGCTCCTCAAACTACTTCCGAACTACTCCTAAAACTACTTCTGAACTACTCCCTAACTGCTCCTCAAACTACTCCCTAACTGTTCCTCAAACTACTCCCTAGCTGTTACTCAAACTATTCCCTAACTACTCCTCAAACAACTCCCTAACTCCTCAAACTATTCCCTAATCGCCTCAAACTACTCCATAATTGCTCAAACTTCTCCTCAAACTACTCCTTAACTGCTCCTCAAACTACTCCCTGACTGTTACTCAAATGACTCCCTAACTGCTCCTCAAACTACTCCTTAACTGCTCCTCAAACTACTCCATAACTGTTCCTCAAACTACTCCCCAACTGCTCCTCACTACTCCCTAACTGCTCCTCACTACTCCTCAAACTAGTCCATAACATGCTCCTCAAACTACTCCCAATCTGCTCCTCAAACTACTCCCAATCTGCTCCTCAAACTACTCCCAATCTGCTCCTCAAACTACTCCCTAACTGCTCCTCAAACGACTCCATAACTGTTCCTCAAACTACTCCCTAACTGCTCCTCAAACTACTCCCCAACTGCTCCTCACTACTCCTCAAACTAGTCCATAACATGCTCCTCAAACTACTCCTTAACTGCTCCTCAAGTTACTCCCTAACTGCTCTTCAAACTACTCCCCAACTGCTTCTCAAACTACTCCTGAACTACTCCTCAAACTACTGCGTAACTGCTCCTCAAACTATTCTCTAACTGCTCCTCAAACTACCCCCTAACTGCTTTGCAGACTCTACTCCCTAACTGCTCCTCAAAACTGCTCCTCCGTACTCCCCAACTGCTCAAATTACTCCTCAAACTACTCCCAATCTGCTCCTCAAACTACTCAACTGCTCCTCAAGTTACTCCCTAACTGCTCCTCATAGTACTCCCTAATAGCTTCTCAAACTACTCCTGAACTACTCCTCAAACTACTCCTGAACTACTCCTCAAACTACTGCCTAACTACTCAAACTACTGCCTAACTACTCCTCAAACTACTGCCTAACTACTCCTCAAACTATTCTCTAACTTCTCCTCAAACTACTCCCTAACTGCTTTGCAGACACTATTCCCTAACTGCTCCGCAAACTACTGCCGAACTGCTCCTCAAACTACTCCCTAACTGCTCCTTAAACTACTCAATAACTGCTCCTAAAACTTATCCCTCTAAGAACTTCGATAAATACTTCCCCCTAACTAACTCCTCCTTTGTCTGTGTCACGGTAGCTTATGACAAGATATAATGAACACCAATTATCTGGGTTGAACTGAACGAGGCTTAGATATAATAAAATATAATTTATTCCTTAAATAAGGTGAACACCGCAATATAGTACAATTAACAGGCAAGAAGATAACACTTACTTAGGGTTGGGGATGGAGAAGTATCCGCTAGCAATTCTCCAGCAATCCAGTGACATTCAAGATGGTATCAGAAGCACAACTCCAGCACAACTAAAAACGGTAGGGTTGACACAGTTTATATACCTGTGCAACCCTATTCTTAACATTGAACACAGCCTATTGGTGAACAATTATCTGTATCCACTCTCTAATGTGGAGACTCACAGACTAACCCATGCCCTCAGGTAACAGAGTTTGTTGATTGATTAATACTTAATCCCTAGACATTGGGTAACAATCAAGGCAGTTAACTTTTGATTGCCGTGCTTAGGCTACTCAGCCGTCTGCCCTTCATAACCTATTAGCCTAGCAAATGGCGTCTGCATTTTCAGAACAGATCCAAAATAAAATACATATACACTTTAATATCTACACATATTAATAAGTTCCATTCTGGTGGGCTCAGTGGGTCGATCTTTGCCAGTTTTTAATGCCTACAGTGACTCCACATATTGGCCAAATATGAACTCTCTGCGACCTCCAGAACTGGAGCTACAGAAATGCACTTTAAAACATTAAAATACATGCTTATAAGGAAAGATGGGAACAGGGGAACATACATTTTCAAGGTATAACAAGGTGCAAACCTCATCCCTGGACCGCAGTCCAGTTAACCCCTTGTCTCTCTGGTGAGGTCAAGGGATGGCCATATGGGGTGCAACCCCTTTAATACCGGGCCACCCCCTTTCTCCCTCTACAGTCTGGTTCCATAACGACTACCCAAATCATTCAATGATGCAAGTGGAGCTGTGACACAAAGTAACCCACAAGGATCTGAACTAAGGTAACTTAGGCTGCGCTTAAAGCTGCAGTTCAGTCTTCTTTTTTTTCTTTTTTTTTTTACCTTTATTTTTTTACTTCAATAGTTTCATGTGTGCAATCTCTAATTACCTAAAGAACAGTATAGCTGCAGGTCAATTCGTTTTCCATGTATTGATAGGTCGAAATTTGGTGACATATTAAAAGCTGGGATTTGTTTATAATCTGCTTGTCTGTCAGTGGAAGCTCATGAATATTCATGAGCACTCCTGCACTGACATGTGCTAGAGGGAGGGCAGGGCTGACAAAGGGGTGTGCCAGAGCTTGTGACAGGACATGAAGGGGCAGTGCCTTAGCAAATGGCTGTTAAAATAGAATACAAGAAAATTGGTCTTTAAAAGTTGTTTTTTTAAAAACAGAAAATGCTAAAAGTATTTTTTCTTACTACAGAACTGATCTATTAAAAAAAACAAACATGCAGGATATTGCCTGAACTGCAGCTTTAAAGTGCCGGCGCCGGCGACGTCAGACTACGGTTGCTGGAAAAATCAAATTGAGATGACTTCCAGCGATCACGACCAAGCCGTCGCTCCGTCCTTACTATAAACGCACGTGACAGCGGCAAGGCATTTGTTTTGACTGTCGCCGGCACTATTAGCGCAGCCTTAGGGCTGGGACCCACTGCGCCCGGTGGCGCGGGCAGCGGCATGAGCGCAACTCACTATTGCGGTGTAACCTCACGATCCGGTCCCAGTCCCTCCTCACTGCCAACTTACTACGTACTGTGACGCGTCAGCCAGCAGGGGATACCAGAGAATTGTGTTCCCGTGCGGCGACGCATCACATGGTACGCGAGTCAGCCAATGGGAAGGAGGGGAGGGAAGGAGCTAGATGGGAGGCGCCTTGGGCGGGGAGCAGGGAAGGAGCTGCAGGTTAAAGTGTGTGTGTGTGTATACGTATGTATGTGTGTGTGTGTGTATGTATGTGTGTGTGTATACGTATGTATGTGTATGTGTGTGTGTATGTATGTGTGTGTGTGTGTGTGTGTGTATACGTATGTATGTGTGTGTGTGTGTGTATGTATGTGTGTGTGTGTATACGTATGTATGTATGTGTATGTGTGTGTGTGTGTGTGTGTATGTATGTGTGTGGGGGGGTGGACGGCACCACGATCAGATCCCGCCCCACTCCCGCCCCCTTCCACTCCGGCTCCGGCTCCCGGCTCCCTACAGACCGCATATCGCGGTCTGTGTCTGTCAGCGCCCCGCCTGTCTGCAGTGCGGGCGCGCTGACTGAGGGAGTGGGGCCTTAGCCTTACAATCACTACTGTCACAGATATAGTAATTTTCATTGTCTCTCTTTGCATCAATGTATCAACATACTATATTCTATTTTTGCTCAGTGATCCTCCATCGCTAGACATTTTATTGTAAATTCTGCGGGATGGAAATCAATTGGACCATGTACAGCAAGGGTGGGCAAAGTGAGGGGGGACCGCGCAAGGCCTCTGTAGCTTCTCCCACCTGATTTTTGGTGACGCGTAGTCATGGTAACCGACATTTAATGACGCCACGGGGTCACATAATGTCATGTTGCCAGATGTCGCACGACCCCGCAATGTCATTTGACACCGGAGCCAAACAGGAGGGGGGGGGGGGGGGGCGGGAGGTGAATAGGCAGGGGGCGCATGATAAAAACTTTGCGCACAAGAATTCTATACTTAATTAAGAGCATATAACAAATGATGTAATATTTTGATTGAATTCTTGTTTGTAGAAGTAAAAACTTGGATATACACAGTGGCGCTATATATAAAAGTATCACACTGCGCGTCAGTTCACTTGGAATTACTCTACGGTAATTAGCCGTGGAGTGGAAAGAAAGGCTGCCTCTTCCACCCTCACTGTCAGACATCCCTCTGGGTCATTTGTCTCGTGTGTTCTTGCCTTTTGCTTCATGCGGAAAACAAATTGCAGTGAATTAAAGAGATTCCATGATAATGGGAGCATGTTTGTTTATTGAGCTGGAAAAGACAAAAACCCTGCCATTTATACAGAACACAGAACTTGTGTGCAAACAGACCTGTTGTATAAAAGATAATCCCCATGTACTTCTATATTAAGTGCTCTTGGGGGCCCCGCTCTCCCCCCCCCCCCTGTCGGCGGCCCGGGCACCTGCCCGGACATTAATTCCCTGCAGCGAGCAGGAAGCACAGAGGGGAAAACCCTTCCTCTGCATGTGGGCAGGGGCTGGGTCAGGGAGCGGGGCCCTGTGATGCAGCAGGAAGGACAGAGGAAATCCCTTCCTGAGAGGGGAGAGAGAGCACTGCTCAGCAGCGGCCCCTGGGGTGGTTTAGGAGTAGAAATAAGCAGCTGCACAGCCGGGAAGATTCAAACATGTTTTTCCCGCCTGTGAAGTTACTGCTATCGGCTGCTAGTTCCCGCCCACCAGGAAGGCCCTGATTGGCTCTACAGCTAAGTTTCCCTTACTGACTTGTTGGCCAGCTGGCCGGGTCCCCTGTCTCACTGGGGCCCGGGACAGGAGTACTGGCTGTCCCCCCCTGTCTCACTGGGGCCCGGGACAGGAGTACTGGCTGTCCCCCCCTGTCGGCGGCCCTGGGGAAAAGAAAGACATGAGGGAGAGAGAGCAAAGAAAGAGAAAGCAAAGAGCGAGAGAGCAGAAAGAGAGAGAGAGACACGAGGGGGAGAAAAGAGAGCGAAAGACATGAGGGGGATAAAAGAGAAAGACATGAGGGGGCCCTGAATTTTTTTTTTTACGCAGGGGCCCACATGTCTAGTTACACCACTGACCCAGCATTTGTTTGATGCTAAAAAAAAAGGGGTCGGAAATATCAGCGGCAGAATGTCCCATTATAAGATGCATCATGTATCGCTTCCCTAACCATGACAATTGACAATGTAGCGACTACTAGAGGCGAATACATTGGCGCAAAGAGACGCAAGATAGAAATGCTTCTCTTAGAAAAAAAACTGCTTGTGCCTTGATGCATACAATAAGCGCTTTTGTCCCTTTGTGCCGTAGGGTACAAACATTGGTAGGTCTTGTGAAAAGGGACTGGTGTGTGTGTCATTTCAATGCACAGTGATGCAAACACTGTCAGTGCTACATTCTATAGTACAAAAAAAATCACACTTCCTTATTACGCCCTTAAATTGCAGGGTTTATAAAATTACTTCTTTCTAACCATGTCGCTTCTCTCACTTGTTTATTGGGTTATTTTTCTCTACCTCTGTGAGTTTTCAGTGTTGAAAGGAAACTGCACTTTCATCCATCACCCGTCCCCTCCTATGCTCCTGGATAAATAGAAGGTCAATATATTTTTACGATACAATCCTTCTCCTCGTACCAGCTATGTATTAGCCCATAAAAAAAATGTATATTATCGGCCTGCAAATTTATTTTCCACACCTTGCTGGGGCGATGACACTTTGGAAAATGAAATCCATAATGCTCACAGAATGCAGCTGTGTTTGTCTCTCATGTCCTTCTCTCGTGCTCTCCTCCTTCCTCTCACTCCCTTTGTGACTCTCTCTTCCTCTCACTACTGTATTGTATCTTAGAAGCACTCTTTTTCTATACATCACTTGTCCAGCTCTATATTTGACTATACCTCTATCTCTTTCCCTGTTATTCATACTGTATATGTACATCTACTTGTATATGTATATCTCTCTCACACACTGTCTATATATATATATATATATATATATGTATATATATATATATATTAGCTATATTATCTTCCTGATTCTCTCTCTCTCTCTCTCCACGCTCTCTCCACTCTCTCTCCACACTCTCTCCCCACTCTCTCTTCCCACTCTCTCTTCCCACTCTCTCTTCCCACTCTCTCTTTCCACTCTCTCTCTCCCCGCCCCCTCTTTCTCTTTCTCCCTGTCTGTCTCAGTCTCTCTCAGTCTCGGTCTCTCTCAGTCTCAGTCTCTCTCTCTCAGTCTCACTCAGTCTCAGTCTCTCTCAGTCTCAGTCTCTCTCTCTCAGTCTCTCTCTCTCAGTCTCTCTCTCTCAGTCTCTCTCTCTCTCTCTCTCTCTCTCTCTCTTGTTCAGCATTCACTAGACTTCTTACTGTATTTATTTCTCTCTCTCATTTTCCCTCTCACACTCATTCTACTTTAGCATCTCTATTTCTCCTCTTTGTACTGTATATGTCTCTGTTTCATCTCCCTCTCTCTTTCTAGTCCTTCATCTCTCCAGTTATTCTATCCCTTCCCAACTCTCTTTCTCCCTCTCTCCTACTTCCTTTATCTCCTTCTTTCTATCTCTCTCTCTTCTCTCTCTCTCTCTACCGGTTTGGTTATCTCCTGGAGAACAGAAGCAGGGTCATCTGGTGTGCTGAAGAAACGCAAGCAATTATATTGCTATTGTGAGAGTATAATGCAGGGGAATAGGTTCATGAAATATCATGTTGCATGCAGCTTACTGAACTGCTGAAATCACATCGCACTGCAGTATTAAGAGAATGTGATTTATAATGTCAATAGACATAATTACCTCCCTGACAGCAGGAATCTGCACATATTTTACTGTTGGGGGAGAGATGGAAAGAGGATGAGTAAATAAATAAGATGCCTGGTGGTGTGAAGTCTCTGCCTTATGTGATACATGATAAAACAGGCAGTGAGAGATATGTTCTGCTTCGGGAATCTGTTCATGCAGAACTGTTTATAGGGGTGCATTTTCCTATGTGTGCATAGCAATGCGTTTCAGGCCCCTTGGGCAGTGATTTGATAACTTCTTGCATAAACTCAACAGATACTCAGCCTTTTCATATTCTAAGTCAGTGTTTTTCAACCAGGGTTCCTAGGAACCATTGGGTTCCCCAGCCATGCCTAAAGAGTTCCCTGTAGTTTTCAGGTCATTTTAAAATTGTACCAAATACAGAAGAATTCACAATACATCTGATCTCAGACGCGCTATTAGAGAGGGTTGGGGATCCTTACAATGCATCTGATCTCAGACGCGCTATTAGAGAGGGTTGGGGTTCCTTACAATGCATCTGATCTCAGACGCTATTAGAGAGGGTTGGGGTTCCTTACAATGCATCTGATCTCAGACGCGCTATTAGAGAGGGTTGGGGTTCCTTACAATGCATCTGATCTCAGATGTGCTATTAGAGAGGGTTGGGGTTCCTTACAATGCATCTGATCTCAGATGCGCTATTAGAGAGGGTTGGGGTTCCTTAGGCTAAGGCCCCGCTCCCAGAGTCAGCGCACCTGCGCTGCTGACAGGCGGTGCGCTGAGATACACAGACCGCGATCTGCGGTCTGTAGGGAGCGGGAGCCGGAGCGGGAGGTGGGCGGGAGGTGGGAGGTTTGATCGGGAGGTGGGCGGGAGGTGGGAGGTTTGATCGGGAGGTGGGCGGGAGGTGGGAGGTTTGACAGGGAGGGGGGGCGTGGCTTGAGCGGAGGGACCCGCTACTCTCCCCCCCCCCTCCCTCCACGGACTCGGGCTGGAGCTGGAAGGTAAGTTTAAACACACACACGCAGGCACTCATTCATACACGCGCACACACACACACAGGCAGGCACTCACACACTCATACACACACACACGCGCGCACACACAGGCAGGCACTCACGCACTCATACACACACACACGCGCGCACACACAGGCAGGCACTCACGCACTCATACACACACACAGACAGAGGCAGGCACTCGGGCACACACACACACAGACAGGCACGCACTCAGACACACACACAGAGAAAGGCACTCACCTGCTTTCACTCCACACTCCTCCCCGCTCCCCGAAGCCTCTCCTCCTCCCGAAGCCTCCCCTCCCCATTGGCTCACAGCCACACACGTCACGCGTCAAAGCTAGAAAACACCATTCTCTGGTGTCTCCAGCGGCTGACGCGCTACAGCGTGTAGTGCTCTGTGCAGCCAGGGGGGACCGGGACCGGCTCGCGAGGATTCCCCTGCTGGTGGGGAACTCGCGACCCGCCGCCCGCGCCAACGAGCGCAGCGGGACCGAGGCCTTACAATGCATCTGATCTCAGATGATCTATTAGAGAGGGTTGGGGTTCCTCAGAATTTCACCTAGGGTTCCTTAATCAAAAAAAGGTTGGAAACCACTGGTCTAAGTCTCTGACTTAAGTGTATTGCGCTACTTAAACATTACAGTACTGTACCTTTCCAGATTTATTTCAACTTTAATGCTTTCTGAAAATGCGAGTCCCACCTCCTAGGACTAAAATGTGTAAAGGGCAGTGACATGTTTAATAGCTTAAATTAGAGCACACAGGTGGGTCAATCAGTGGCTCAGTCAAAGACGTGTCCTGAAGCAGGGATATCCTGAAAACCCAACCTGTTGGTAGCTCTTGAGAACTAGAATTGGTTAGTCTTAATTTAAGCTACTGAACAGGCCACTGCCCTTAACAGATTTTAGTCCTAGGAGGCCCTTTGCAGCTCTTGAGGACTGGAGGTGGCTACCCCAGGCTTAAATATAGCTCAGGGGTGTCATACAACTGGGCCAAGGGCTGCATGTAGTCCACTGACTACTTTTGTCTGACACACAAACTATGGCCGCAACACAGGGCGGCTTCTGGGAGCCAGAAGAGGTGGCATTCTGGCCCCGTCTGCCCTTGCCTTGAGGTGATGGGAGGTGCGAGGGAAGGAGGGTGTGATGTAAGGGAGGTGAGTGATGGCCCCATCCCATCTGTCCTTACAGTGAGGTGAAGGAGGTGCGGTCGGCTTGGTTGACAGGACACGTGGGCGCCTGCCCTGCTAGTGAAGGCATGGAATATTATGCTCTTAGCTGGCTTCCTGTGAAATTAAATAGTTGAGTAAAAGAGTTTGAGACAGTTGGGTGGGGAGGGGAAGAAAGTGTAATAGATTGAGGGGGGCGAGGGTAAAAGAGTGAGGGGGGAGGAGAGTGTAATAGAATGGAGGGGGGTAATTGAAGGGGTAAGAAAATGAGGGGGATTAAGAGTGATGGGTTAGAGCAATAGCATCAGGTGGTAGTGAAGGGGGACATGTAGAGGAGAAGCATGTGAGGAGAGGCATATGAAGGAGAAACAGGTGAGAAGAAGAGTGTAGAGGATAAGCTAGACAGGAGGGTAAATGTGGGGGAGAAGCTGGTGAGTAGGGCAGCATGTGGGGGAGAAGCTGGAGAGGAGGGTAGCATGTGGGGAGAAGCTGGTGAGGAGGAGAACATGTGGGAAGGATCTGGAGAAGAGGGAGCATGTTTGCGATAAGCTGGTGAGCTAGTGGGTGAGAAGCTGGACAGGAGGAAAGCAGGTAGGGGAGAAGCTGGAGAGCAGCATGTGGGGAAAAGCTGGTGAGCAAGGGGGCAGGTGGGGGAGAAGCTGGTGAGGGGAACATGCGGGGGAGAAGCTGGAGATGGGAGCATGTGGGGGAGAAGCTGGTGAAGAGGGTGGCAGGTGGGGGAGAAGCTGGTGAGGGGAATACTGTATATGGGGGGAAGCTGGTGAGGGGAACATGCGGGGGAGAAGCTGGAGGTGAGTATGCAGGGGACAAACTGGTGATGAGGGGAGCATGTGGGGGAGAAGCTGGTGAGGAAGGGAGCATGCGGGAATGAAGCTGGCGAGGAAGGGTGCATGCGGGAGAGAAACTGGTAGAGGAGGGGAGAATGTCTGCAGGAATTGGTAAGGAGGGGAGCATGTAGAGAGAAGCTGGTGAAGAGGGTAGCATGTGGGGAGAAGCTGGTGAAGAAGGGAGCATGTGGGTAAGAAGCTGGAGAGGAGGGGAGCATGTTGGGAGAACCTGACAAGGAGCAAAGCATGTGAGGAGAAGCTGATGAAGAGGGGAGCATGTGGGGGAGAAGCTGGCAAGGAAGGGAACATGCGGGCAGGAGCTGGTAAGGATGGTAGCATGTGGGGAGAAGCTGGTGAGGAAGATAACATGTGGGGGAGAAGCTGGAGAGAAGGCGAGCATGTGGGGAGAACCTGGTAAGGAGAGGAGCATGTGGGTAAAAGCTGATGGAGAGGGGAGAAGCTGGCAAGGAAGGGAGCATGCGGGCAGGAGCTGGTAAGGAAGAAAGCATGTGGGGAGAAGCTGGTGAGGAGGGGAGCATGTGGGGAGAAGCTGGTGAGGAGGGGAGAAGTTGGTGAGGAGGGGAGCATGTGGGGAGAAGCTGGTGAAGAGAGGAGCATGTGGGGAGAAGCTGGTGAAGAGGGGAGCATGTGGGAAGAAGCTGGAGAGGAGAGGAGCATGTTGGGAGAACCTGACAAGGAGCAAAGCATGTGAGGAGAAGCTGATGAAGAGGGGAGCATGTGGGGGAGAAGCTGTCAAGGAAGGGAACATGCGGGCAGGAGCTGGTAAGGAAGAGAGCATGTGGGGAGAAGCTGGTGAGGAGGGGAGCATGTGGGGAGAAGCTGGTGAGGAGGGGAGCATGTGGGGAGAAGCTGGTGAGGAGGGGAGCATGTGGGGAGAAGCTGGTGAAGAGAGGAGCATGTGGGGAGAAGCTGGTGAAGAGGGGAGCATGTGGGGAGAAGCTGGTGTGGAGGGGAGCATGTGGGGAGAAGCTGGAGAGGAAGGGAGCATGTGGGGAGAAGCTGTTGAGGAGGGGAGCATGTGGGGAGAAGCTGGAGAGGAAGGGAGCATGTGGGGAGAAGCTAGTGAAGAGGGGAGCCTGTGGGGAGAAGCTGGTGAAGAGGGGAGCATATGGGGAGAAGCTAGTGAAAAGGGGAGCATGTGGGGAGAAGCTGGTGAAGAGGGGAGCATGTGGGGGGAAGCTAGTGAAAAGGGGAGCATGTGGGGAGAAGTTAGTGAAGAGGGGAGCATGTGGGGAGAAGCTAGTGAAAAGGGAGCATGTGGGGAGAAGCTGCTGAAGAGGGGAGCATGTGGGGAGAAGCTAGTGAAAAGGGGAGCATGTGGGGAGAAGCTGGTGAAGAAGGGAGCATGTGGGGAGAAGCTGGTGAGGAGGGGAGCATGTGGGGAGAAGCTGGTGAAGAGGGGAGCATGTGGGGAGAAGCTGGTGAGGAGGGGAGCATGTGGGGAGAAGCTGGTGAGGAGGGGAGCATGTGGGGAGAAGCTGGTGAAGAGGGGAGCATGTGGGGAGAAGCTGGTGAAGAGGGGAGCATGTGGGGAGAAGCTGGTGAAGAGGGGAGCATGTGGGGAGAAGCGTGTGAGGAGTGGAGCATGTGGGGAAAAGCTGGTGAAGAGGGGAGCATGTGGGGAGAAGCTGGTGAGGAGGGGAGCATGTGGGGAGAAGCTGGTGAAGAGGGGAGCATGTGGGGAGAAGCTGGTGAAGAGGGGAGCATGTGGGGAGAAGCTGGTGAAGAGGGGAGCATGTGGGGAGAAGCTGGTGAAGAGGAGAGCATGTGGGGAGAAGCTGGTGAAGAGGAGAGCATGTGGGGAAAAGCTAGTGAGTAGGGGAGCATGTGGGGAGAAGCTTGTGAGGAGGGGAGCATGTGGGGAGAAGCTGGTGAAGAGGGGAGCATGTGGGGAGAAGCTGGTGAAGAGGGAGCATGTGGGGAGAAGCTGGTGAAGAGGGGAGCATGTGAAGAGAAGCTGGTGAAGAGAAACTTGAGAGGAGGGGAGCATGTGGGGAGAAGCTGGTGAAGAGGGGGACATGTGAAGAGAAATTTGAGAGGAGTGGGGCATGTGGGGCAGGAGCTGACATATTTTGAAAATTGGTGCTACGTATAGTACGACCCGAATGAACTACAATGAAACCCGATCAGGCCCGTTATATGAAGGGAGTTTGACATCCCTGATACAGATGATCGGTGCCTTTGTGACAAAGAAAAGATCACACGTCTAAGTATTTTAAAATAATTCTTCAATCTCATTTTTCAATTTCAATTAACATTTCACAGCAAACATATGCTTTGCAGAGGGTTCACCATCTTTATTCCATTCTGATGAATCTGAAAGCCTGCACGGAAATAGCTTTTCTTTTGTTATTTTTTTGTAAAGTAATTATGATGCCATCATTAGTAAAAGAAGATCAAAGATAACCACATAGAACAATATTCTTCTGATGAGAACAAATCTCAGAAGACTTCCCCTTTAATCCCCTTCTCTGAACTGTGCTGTGTGCTGTACTCTACATTCAATGTATATGTTCAAATAAAATGCTTTGTGTTAGTCACATCATATCCTGCACTTATATCATGAATGCTGTTTTATGCAAACGCTTTGCAGGATAGTTACTGTAACAGTATTTGACAGAGAAACAAAGGAAGCCTACATTGTTTCTGGCATCTCAATGTGTATTACACCCGGTTTTGGGAATGTGTTTGTATGTAACTTTTAACATGATAAGAGGAGAGGGGGACTTCACTCCCAGGATTCCTGGAAGTGACCACGAAGCAGATATCTAATTTTCCGGGAATTTCCGCAAGTGAATCTGCAGATAATATTATATGTGACCCAGACTTCACCTTGTCTTATTAACTTCCATTTTGTATAAAACTTGTTACAGCTCAACCCCCTTATAACGCTGTTTGAGGTCCAATGAATCACATCGCGTTATAAGCGGATCGCGTTAGAAATAATGTACAATTGTATGCGTTGTACAATAAAGTATTTAAGATGCCAATAATCGTCGTGTTGCAAAGTATTCATAAATACGAAAATTGGGAGCCACGCTTGCATCGCGTTATAAGCGGATTCGCGTTGTAGCGGATTCGCGTTATAACGGGGTTGAGCTGTATTTCTAAGATTTGCTGAGTTGAATAGTATATGCTCATGGGTTTGCAATGCAAGAGAAGTTGGAAATAGTTCATTAACAATAGAATATAATAAAGAGATTAGGAACCCTTACCCCGTTAATCCTAATAGATTAGAAAGTAGTTAATCAGCAATATAATAATTATTATTATTATTAATATAACAAGGGAGTTTTTAAATCAGAGCAGAGATAATAAGATACAAATGTAAAGAAACATTGTTCTAACAATGATTGGCTGAACAAATGTAGAGGACATTTGGCAAGCAGTAAGAAAAAGAGTATTTAAACTGAGTTTAACTATTTGTCTGAATATTAGAACTGTTACCATCTAGAAACTATGACGTACTGTACATGATTCAGTAGGTTCTCCCTCCATAACCAAATTCTATATGCCTGTACTGTATGAAGCTTTTGCCTCAGAAGAATAAACACTGGACCTGCTAAGAAAGATAAGAAAGAAATTTGTCTTCAGGATACCTTATTCCAAACTACTGCAGATAAAAGGATCTCGCAACTCATATTTTTTGAAAGCCTATTTTCAGAATCCATGTCTTATCACTTAGCATTGGGCTTTCCAACTGGTGGCTCCTCGTGGGTTAAAGATGGCTTTGAATCCGGCCCCCAGCACTGCTGAGAACTCCCAGGCGCGTGGCGAGGAAATAAGTAAAATGACACGGTAAATAGAATTCTGTGCGCAGAGTATAACACTAATACAAAAACGGATAAATCTGTGTTACTTTACGAGACAACTTTAGCTTTGCTGTAAATTGAAACGACTGCAGTTTTTTTTATAGGCTTTTCTCCCCACTGAATATAATTGGGATATTTTTTCGCTGATAAATGTGGTGTTCAGGTCGCCTTTGTATGTGCACGTGCATTAGTCTATGGAACTGGGGCGTGCTCAGAATAATGGAGAAACGGAGGCAGTGCGTCCCCCGTCCCCCCCCCCCTCCCATCCCCATCTGTGTTATGTTACATGTGCAGTGTATGGTATATAATACATCACAGAAACGGACACAACTAGCTCTCTCTGTGCCCAGCCATGAAAACCCATGGAACATGCTGAAGAGTTTACAAAGTGTAATGTCATTTGAGATGGAATGGAAGAGGAGTAAAACACAGGGTTTAGGGGAGTCATTTGGGTCTGAGTATCAGGGCAAAGAAAGATTCGTTTTGACACACTGTACAGTCTTTTCTTTTTGTAAACCTTTTGCTGCTTGTGTTTAAGGCCCGTTCTGGCAAGATAGTTTATTTTCTTTTTGAACCTGTGTCTTGTATAGGGAGCGTGATCATTTGGATTCTAACATTTGGTGTATATTGTTATTTTGTTACAGCAACCTTGTGACGCATCTGTTGTCGTTGTTTGCAAACTCACAAACATGGATTCGTTTGATAATGAGAAGTTTATTGCAGAGTATGATCATACACCTCCAAAAGACTATAAGACTCTCTGCCAGGGAGTGTCCAAACAGCCTTTTTATACATGTTTTATTCCCTTGTTCAAAATAGGTTACCAGGAAATATACTAACTACTCCTTAATTCTTAAACCAATCATCTTACAGATCATTAAAACCTGGTTAAAACGGGCTTAAAAACAGTTCTCTATAGGAACCAGATACTTCTTGTTACCAGGAATGTGGGCGTTACTTCAGACACAGTCGTAAATCTACTGTGAGCAAAACACATTCAACCCACACACTCATTCTTACATACATAATGGAAAACATAATACATAAACATAATACAAAATGGAAATAGAACATTGCCTTCAATCCTTCTCCAGAGACCCCCTCTAATCCATTTCAGTAATATCAACAGTATATTCATTTCAGCAACATTACTTCATCAGTGTGCAGCACAGAGGTCATCCATAACTCTGTCCTCTCATCATTCCATTCACAATCCCCCAATCATAAATTGACATACATGGACAATCTCACTGACTCATAAGTAGGATTAAGCGACCTAGACCCAAAACATTACTTTAACCCCGCTCACATCATCTGGAAGAAAAGGGGTTAACATCACTTTATCTGAAATGTTTTTTTAAGCTATGGGCAGATCCATTTTAAAAACAGAAATTTGACAGCACCTCCACATCTTGCATATTGATATATGACCTTTTATATTTATTTTTACAACTGAATCACAACTGAAGTTACTTTTTTTTGTATTGTGTTGGGTTTTATCAAAAGTTGTTCACCTAAAATATTTTAAACATAATTTGGGGGGAGATGTTGCACTAATAATCACAATTATTATCTAAAATGTGTCCATTAACAGTAACTTCAGTGTTTGATGCATAATGTCAACGTGCCCCTAGGCATACCACAGGTAAGGTGCCACCTAGGGGTGGCAAGTCTCAGGGGACGGCAGGAGATATGGGCTCTCAGCATTCATTTCTGCCCGGAGACCCTCTGCTTCCTGAGGTATTTATGTCCTTAGAGGGTGCCGGTATCTCCTGCTCAGGTTTAAAAAAACCCTGGTCACATACTCCAATAGGACCTATGGTCTCACCGCTTCCTATTGGGATATCTTAACCTGAGCAGGAGATACTGGCTCCCCCTACAGAGTTCTCAGGAAGCAGGGGGTACCCAGACCTGAAAGTAATGCGGCACAGCACTGGAGACCCTCTGCTTTCTACTTATGGGGGACAGGGGAAAGAGTTTTGGGGGGGGGGATATTTTTTTTTGGGGGGGGGGGTGTCCTTAATAGTGCTTGCTTAACGGTGGCAGATAAGCAAGGGACGGGCCTGATACTACTATACATACACAATCACACACATCATATGTGTTCCAAGTGAGAGATGTGCACAAGACCTGTGTTTTGGTTTTGACTCTAAAACATATGATTTTGGGATCTGGTTTAGCCTAAAGTCCCTTGGTGTTGGTTTTGTATTATGGGGAAAAAGTGAATTGTAAGGAAAAATCCTAACATCACGTGTCTCTCGCTTCCTATTTAAGTTTTGATGCCATTTTGCACTTTATATAGCGGACAAAAATTAAAATAACGTGGTTGACTATTATAAAAAAAAATATGAAAAGTACAGTAAGTGTATACTCAATATTACTAGTGGAAATCAGCAACAAGGGGCACCGTCTTCTTGTCTGGATTGTGGTTCATCTTTCTTATTTTGATCAGAACCAAAACATCTTCATCTGTATGCTTATTATATATGGATACTCTGAGGAGACAAGGAGCCTAACACCGGTACCGGAGGCACAGGGAAGCCCTGCAGCGGCCTCCTCTTTCATCACAGATGATTATATCTTGATCCTGTCTCCAACACAATTGTGATTTACCATCCGCACAGCTGACGCCAGACCCGCCCTCCAGATGGTGACGTATATCTGCAGATTTTCGCAAATGAATGTGTTTTAATCCACCATGTGAGTGCAAATTCTGTCGACTAAATTCTTTTATCTTTAATAAATTGTGATACAGGATCGTGCTATGGAGCTGGCACTTCTCTTTTTCTTTTGGTATCATTTGTGATCAGGCGACGTCACTGAGAAGCAGCAGCCTACTCCATCAAGGGACTGTTTTCCGGATTTTGGACTTCATGCCTTCACTTCATCACAGGGACTGGTTTGATAAATTTAATTTACACGGCTGATGTATTTTTTGTCACACTGTACAATATATTAATACACTTAATAATTTATTTCCACTTTCTACATTATAACACCCTTAATAATTCCATTGTAATACACACCAGTCCCATTATTTATTTAATTGTAGCACTCTGGAATAAGCGCTACTTATTTCATTTTTTTGTCATGTATGTATGTGTGTATGAATGTACAGTATGTGTATATATATAATCAACAGGTACACTAAGTTGTCATTAACAAAACTGGCACATTTGCTTGACTGGTAGAGAGAGGTTAGATGGCGGTATCTCTCTGCCTACCTATATAGAGCATACCCAACAAATAATCGAAGGAAGGTAACCCAACTTGGACTGATATGATGGTAGAGAGTAGACAGGTCAGATGGTGGTATTGTTCTGATTATATATATATATATATATATATATATATACATACAGGCATACCCCGCATTAACGTACGCATGTATGTAAAGCGAAAATGTACTTAAAGTGAAGCACTACCTTTTTTCCCACTTATCGATGCATGTACTGTACTGCAATCATCATATACGTGCATAACTGATGTAAATAACGCATGTGTAACAGGCTCTATAGTCTCCCCGCTTGCACAATGCTTCGGTACAGGTAGGGAGCCGGTATTGCTGTTGAGGATGTGCCAACAGGCGCATGCGCGAGCTGCCATTTGCCTATTGGACTATATGTCCTTACTCGCAAGTGTACTTAAAGCGAGTGTCCTTAAAACGGGGTCTGTATATATATATATATATATACTGTTGCGGCAGCTTTTATTCTTACAAATCACCGGCTTTTACCTGGCTTGTTCCTGGAATGCCACGCTGTTCACCTGGAGCATGCCGTGCTCCTTTTGCCTTCCCAGCCAGGGGTCATGCCCGGCTGACGCGCGGTTGATGGGTTTATTGATAATGGTTCAGATTTAAATAGGCTGCAATGCTTCGCGTGTCCGCCAGATGGCAGAAATTCATGAATTGTAATGCGCTGAATCAGTAATGTGTCGGCTTGCAGGTGTTTCGTTTAAAAAAGATACTGTACCACAGTGTGCCATTGTAACTTGTCCTTGGCCTTGAGACTGAAGGAAGAGTTGCCAAAATGTATCAATTTAGGCTTTTCGTATTAAAGAAAGCCAAAGACCAGTTTCAGTTTGTGTTACACTATTCTGCAGAGACCCACCCGCCATGAGTGTTCAAGTGCAGCCTGCTTTCCAAAAACCTGACAGAAGTTACGCGTATTTGATATGGGCCGCGATTAATGCAACAGAGGATAAGATGGCAACAGTTGCTCAAATTTATCAGTATTTTATCGAAAACTATGACTTTTACAAATTTTCGCCAACTCCTCATACGTGGAAGCGTGCAGTAAGGAAAAGGTTATGTAGTGACCCCTGTTTTCACCGTATTGAGCCCCAATTTGTTGGAGGGTATTGGTGTGTATCACCGGGTTTTTCCCGTATCTATGATCATGGAGGCGTCAAAAGGCAAAGAGTCGTGTTAAAACCAACTAAGAAGCGACAGTCGCTGCCAAACAATGCACCAGCACCGGCTTCCAATGACGGTCCCACTGTCAGTGACAACCCTGAGCCTGAGCCTGAGGCTGAGCTGGATTTGGCGTGCAGTTTTGATGAAGCTTGCATGTACCTAAGCGATTTCCAGCCTCACCTGCTGAGTACAGGTGGACTAGTCCTGCTGCCAACTATCGACGTGGATGATGAAGAAAGCTGGACTGGCAGTGGGCCGGCGCCGGCGCAAGCTGAATGGGAAATTCAATGGTGAGTACTGTCTTGTTGCCGTATTATTTTGGTGGGGCTGGCTGGGTACTTCTTTAGGGGGCTGACCATTACTGTACATTAAAACTTTTCTTTTTTTTTCCTCAGAAAAGAAAACGGCTAATGGGGGGATTTCGATGGATAATATTGTACTGTATGCTGATGTTTTCCGGCCGTACAGTATACTGTGTAATAAACCTGAATAAATAAAACTATGCATTTATTCTACATATTCAGTATCGTTTCATTATGTGTCTTCCACAGTATACTGTACAGTGGTATACAGTGCCTAACATCTATGGGCAAAAAGAATTTTATTCCTAGGTGCCCTAGAACAGAAGTTCCCACGCCAATTGCCCGTGAACTTGACCGCGGCCCTAAGTAGTTCCCACGCCAATTGCGCGAATATAATGTAAAATAACCCGTTCTGTGGGTCTGAGCAGGTTGAAATTTACCTGGTCCTCATGCGGGAGGACCCTTGCCATAGTGGCAAAATATCAGCCTTGCACGACCCCCGGAACCGGAGGTACCAAAAGACAGTTTAAAAGCACATTACCAAAGTGGCTTTTTTTCTGCCATGCAAGTCAATGGCAGAAACCTAAACTTTAACATCACCCTGACTCCGTTCTGTTGCCACGAGAGGGTCGCAATTTGCCATGCAATCCTGCCGTAACTAGGACTATATGGTCACCGAATCTGAGCCCTCTAGGTCAAACAGAACTGGAGTTGTGGGTTCCAGGTTTCTGCTCATTCTGACTTAGCCAGTTCAAAGCTTTCTCCGCCATTGCGCTCAATGGTAGGACCCTCCTCGCCGGCGTGATCCTTTCGCATCGCCATTACTGCTCGGACCCTGTTGGGGTCAAGTGAGGGGGTTCCTAACATCTAGGGGCAAAATGAATTTTATTTCTAGGTGCCCTAGAACAGAAGTTCCCACGCCAATTGACCTAGTTCCCACGCCAATTGCCGTAGTTCCTACGCCAATTGCGCGACCAGACAGTTAAAAAACAGTGCAGCAAGCCTCTACATTTGTTACACTGTCAAAGGAGCAAATGGAAACAATGTGAGGCAATTCAACATGTTCTTTTATTGGTGGGGTCAGTACAAAAACATTTATTTACAAATACTGTACAATGTTGAAGCATTTTAAGTAACATCTCCTTTATTAAAGAAACCCAGTACTGTATACAGTACAGTACAGTGGGATGGTGCGCAACACTGTCAGTCAGACCTGCACCAGTTCAGTCCTAGAGGGCAGCAAACAGGGCAGGTTTTCAGGGCAACATTGAAAACCGTGCCTGTTTGCGGCCCTCAGGGACTGGAATTGTGCATGTCCTGTGAAAAAAAACACACAACAACATCTCCTTTGTTTAAGTACAGCAGGTACTGTAGGGCAAAACATGTACAGTACAGTACAATACAGTTCAGCACAACAGTATGGTCTCACTGACAGTCCTCCACATTGTCCATCCATGGCCGATTCCTTGCATGGCGCAAAACGCCATTAATGCAGTCTCTAACGCCTTTCATTACAGGATCTGTAACTGTATAAAAGCACTGCAATTCTTCCACAATGTTTTTCCTTAAATTGGCAGGAAGGGCCTTTTTTACGCGATTCCCATCATAGTTCACTTTGAACACCCACTCGCAGTACAACGTGTAGGGAACATGGTGCTTAAAAATGATCAAGGCATACACCAGCACTCATCACCCTATACTTCTCCCTGAGCGCCGCTGTCAGATCGCGCAGGGTGATGTCGGGCACTGTTTCGATGTGAGCAGGTGTAGGTCTTTTGTGCGGGTGTGCTTGTGGCGACGGGCGATGGTAGGATGTCTGGGAGGAAGCTTTCCTCCGGTCGTGGTCGCCGTGTTGTCTCCT
>NC_134489.1:19435110-19470110 GCF_040206685.1 Ascaphus truei
AATGTCAGTTTTTTATGTGGATGTCATTGTTTGTATTTTTCCTGCTTAATGTAATAAAATGTTTGCGATTGGTGTTCGCTTGTAGTTAATGTTGTATTATGTTGGCTAATGTGTTTTATGGTTACTTCAGAGATTGTTCGAATGTATTTCTTTGTCTTTTACCGGTTACATTCATTAATGTTGTAGTAATTCATTGGTTTGATTGGTTAGTGTTAATATTCATTTTGAGTTGGTTTAGGAATTAATTGGTTTCATTGGTTAATGGTTTAATTAATTCATTGTTGATGTTGTTACTGCTTGTATTCATTGGATTAGCTGGCTACTGTTTTTATTGACTTTATTTAGGTATGCTAATGCAGTGTTTAATAATGGGCAAATAATCTATTATCCATATCTGATAATAGTAATTTTGCACATTATTGTACCTTATGTGTTAGGGCAGAGGGGGGGGGGGGGTTGTGTATTGATGTTTGTTAAATCTTTTTTTAATATACATTTGATTAATAGTGTACATGAGCAGGGTGTCTCCGGAGCTGAACAGCATTGGTTTCAGGTCCGAGGACCCCCTACTTCAGGAAGAACAGGCACCTTTATGGGGTGCCGGTATCCCCTGCATTTTCAAGCTTCCGCGTCACGTGACCGGGACATTGAAATTCTGCAGGGGATACCGGCACCCCATAACGGGGCCTGTATCTCCTGAAGTAGGGGGTCCTCGGACCTGAAACCAACTCGGGTCAGCTCCGGAGACCCCCTGCTCATGTACACTATTATTAAAATGTATTCATTTAGTGTACGATCGCCTGTAACAGCCTTGCATAGAGATGGCAAATCTCCATTCAAATGTTATATGCGGCTTTTTTTTCTATCAGCTAGTGTACGTGAAGTTTAAGAACGCTAGCAGGGGGGAAAAAGCATCACGTACGCTGTGGGTGTTTTGAGCAGGTACGTTAAAAAATGAGCTCAAGGCCTTAGTGAATCGCGTCCCCGGCCTCACTTTTTAACGGACCTGCTTTTTTTTGAACATCAGAACGCAAAGCCATTGAGCTTAGTGCATAGCCCCCTATATGCCTTTAATGGGAGATTTCGCCAATCCGGGCGCGGCCCTGTGGGTCATGCTTTGTTAACTCTGTGGCAGTCTCTCTGTGCCTCAAAAGCTTGCAGCCTCCCTTCCCTTGGTCAAGCGTATATGAAAAGATGGCAATGTAAGCAAGGAGCGGCGTACAATGGAGACAGGGTGTTTCCTCCTAAGCCAATAGAAAGTGAAGTTTTGCCTTGTTTTCAGTTTGGGCCCAGACATACAGATCTGAGCCATGGTCCGGGGCTTATCAGAGCCGTGGGGTTTATATTGTGAGCTCTCCGGGCAAGGGATTTCCTTTCCTATTGTCTGACTTGGTTGCATTATTGTATTATAATTCCCTGTATTGTCTCTTTGTAAAGCACTGAGTACACTGTGGGCTCTATATAAATAAAGGTATACATACATACAATTTCAGGGGTAAAGGAGGGGGGGGGGGCAGCAGACAGACACCAGAAATACTAACTTGCTCACCCTCTCTCTGCACCTAGCTCCCCTCCCCCCCCTTTTCTTGCAGCATTAAATGCTCTCGGTTCAAACCTATATGTAAGAGCATTGCTAACCTAATGATATTACTAATGGGTATCATTGTTTTTATTTGATACATGTTGTCTACATTATAACAGTACATATATTTAACATTTGTATGTGAACATTATTCCGTGTTACAAAGACTCAGCCACAGACACAGGGGGAAAGTTTGTACCATATTTTATTGAATTTCATTTATATTAAATTAAAAATATATTTCTGACAGATTCATTTAACAAAAATGCAGAACAGGTTTCAAATTGTTCAGCTGGGATGTTGTGGGTGGCGTGAGGCAAAAGCAAGGTGACACTGGACTTATGTCCTTAAAAAACAAACAGTTACAGACTGGCGCGCAAGAAGGGATCCTGGGTGATGCCGAATCGCATCCTACAGGAGAACTTGATGCGTTCATAGGCGTCACTTTCCATTCACAGCTCGGCCTCGGGTCAGTTTGAAGTTATTGGTGTCATTAGCTGAGACAAGGCTGTGTAGACGAGTTGCTCGTTTTTTTGGGGGGGCAGTTTCTCTCATCTGATGCAGAATGTTATATTTACATCACTTCAGATATGGAGGATTCATTTGGGAAAATGAAAAGACAAAAAGAATGGCGTACAGATGCATAATGTGATACTGCAAGTATAGACTAGGAGAAAGTATCTGTTGTCTAAATTTAGCATCGGTTGAATTTGATGGACACGTCTTTTTTCAACCTCATCTACTATGTCACTAAGTCATTCATCTTATTATAATCTGTGCACCATGTAACTCCTCCCCAACTCCTCCTACTGACACTCCCCAAGGTGCAAGCTGGGGCAGAGACGCAGAATGTGATACATCTCATTATAATCTGTGCACCATGTAACTCCCCCAACTCCTCCTACTGACTCTCCCCAAGGTGCAATCCGGGGCAGAGACGCAGAATGTGATACATCTCACTATAATCAGTGCACCATGTAACTCCCCCCAACTCCTCCTACTGACTCTCCCCAAGGTGCAATCCGGGGCAGAGACGCAGAATGTGATACATCTCATTATAATCTGCGCACCATGTAACTCCCCCCAACTCCTCCTACTGACTCTCCCCAAGGTGCAAGCTGGGGCAGAGACGCAGAATGTGATACATCTCACTATAATCAGTGCACCATGTAACTCCCCCCAACTCCTCCTACTGACTCTCCCCAAGGTGCAAGCTGGGGCCGAGACGCAGAATGTGACACATCTCATTATAATCTGTGCACCATGTAACTCCCCCCAACTCCTCCTACTGACTCTCCCCAAGGTGCAAACTGGGGCAGAGATGCAGAATGTGACATCTCATTATAATCTGTGCACCATGTAACTCCCCCCAACTCCTCCTACTGACTCTCCCCAACTCCTCCTACTGACTCTCCCCAAGGTGCAAACTGGGGCAGAGATGCAGAAAGTGATACATCTCATTATAATGTGTGCACCATGTAACTCCCCCCCAACTCCTCCTACTGACTCTCCCCAAGGTGCAAGCTGGGGCAGAGACGCAGAATGTGATACATCTCATTATAATCTGCGCACCATGTAACTCCCCCCCCAACTCCTCCTACTGACTCTCCCTAAGGTGCAAGCTGGGGCAGAGACGCAGAATGTGACATCTGGGGCAGACGGATAAAAATACTTTGGTGCAGGGAATAAATGACCCGATATTGCTCCAAAATTGCCTTCTTGCATAGACCCCTTTGAGTTTAACCAGCGGAAGGTTAATCTACAGCAGTAGAACATATGTGTCAATTAATGACTTATCATCCTTTTACTTACTCAACTCACCCCTGAAATGTACACCTTTTTTGTTAAACCATAAGTCCCACTTTTCAAGGCTTACTGTCGTTTTTGTTGTATCTCCTCTGCCACTTTTTAAAGGACATCCAAATCAGGATGCATTTAACAAGCGTTTACAAGTCCTACCTTTAATAATAGGGGTAATGTTATGTATTCTGCTATTGCCTTGTAATGATTGCTGGGGGCGGGGGTTTTGGGGGTGGACATTGTTGAGATTAATGACTATTTAAACTTGTTTTATTCCTAAATAATGTTAATGGGAAAAAAAAAACTATTGGATGATTTTGTAGTTTTAATCCTGACATTTGGGGGTAAATAAGATGCAGAATAATACTGTATTTGTGTGCTAAAATAAGGAAAGCTAGTAATAAAGATGTCATTTTAGGACCAAGCATATGTGACTGCTGCTTTAGGGGCATTTCGTTTTGAAATGTAGGATTCCCACGTGTATGCCGATTACTACACCATTCTTATTTTTGTAAAATGAGCCGGAAGATATTCTGGCCTTTGCTCACAGAGATAGCAGCAACCTGGCTCTTCCCCAACCGGATGTAAAAACCTTGACTGGCTGCACTTGACTCCTGGAGACAGCTGGTAATATCTGAGATACACCCAGCAAATTCCAGGGGTGACACCAATAACCTGAAACAGAGACCGAGGCTGAGAATTGCCATTAGGACACTGGTCACCAGAATTAAAACATGATTGCTTAACCGCTACACCATTACATTCACCAGCAATGCACTGCAAAGCCTCAGCGAACCTGCAGAGAATTTAGGGTCGATC
The DNA here is from genome assembly GCF_040206685.1 of Ascaphus truei. Classification (NCBI taxonomy): domain Eukaryota; kingdom Metazoa; phylum Chordata; class Amphibia; order Anura; family Ascaphidae; genus Ascaphus; species Ascaphus truei. Next base: position 19,439,312 of record NC_134489.1, read on the forward strand.
ACACCTGGCATGTAACCCTAAACATCTGGGCCTCTTGGGCCCAGATTCAAAGGCCGGATTTGGACAATGCTGATCGTTAACCCTTCCCCGACAGCAATCTTTGTGTGTCCCTGGATGTTGCTCCATAATGTGGGGGGACGTTGCGGACAATTCATTATTTTGAGTAAATCCCGTCACTGCACGAGAGGCCTGCAGGCAATATTGTATGTGGCAGACTAGGCCCCGGGAAAGGCAATGGGCTCAGGGTTCCTTCCACTACCAAGCGAAATCTCTGGTGAGCCCTCAAGGTCCAAACTGCTCAAGTCTCCCAGAATTAGCAGTAACCTAGTGAAATCTTGGGTAGACTTGCTAAATCTCTCATGGGTATCTGAGTCAGTCTGTGTGTATCAGTATACAGTACGTGTTATATCTGAGTCAGTCTGTGTGTATCAGTATACAGAACGTGTTATATCTCAGTCAGTCTGTGTGTATCAGTATACAGTACGTGTTATATCTGAGTCAGTCTGTGTGTATCAGTATACAGAACGTGTTATATCTGAGTCAGTCTGTGTGTATCAGTATACAGAACGTGTTATATCTGAGTCAGTCTGTGTGTATCAGCATACAGTACGTGTTATATCTGAGTCAGTCTGTGTGTATCAGTATACAGTACGTGTTATATCTGAGTCAGTCTGTGTGTATCAGTATACAGTACGTGTTATATCTGAGTCAGTCTGTGTGTATCAGTATACAGTACGTGTTATATCTGAGTCAGTCTGTGTGTATCAGTGTATGTGCTGTATGTATCTCAGTCAATCTGCTGTGAGTTTGTGTGTGTGTATCTCAGTCAGTCTGCTCTGTGTTTGTGTAACTGAGTCAGTATGCTCTGTGTGTATCAGTGTGTGTTACTGAAGAGGAAATCTCCCACATTCTCTCCTCCTCCCCCCTACAACCTGTACTTTGAACCCTGTTCCTTCACATCTTCTTCACTCCTTCTCAACCTCTTTACCCTCTTTCTCTGCATAGGCACATTCCCTTCAATCATTAAGCATGCCTTTGCCACACCCAATATGAAGACCTCTTTCAACCCAACCCCACCTTCTAACTAGTGCCCAATCTCCCTTTTGCTTCTAAACGACTTGAACATCTTGTTTATAACCGCATTATACACTTTTTCTCCTCGAACTCCCTCATCGATAATCTGGATTTCACCCCGACCACTCCACAGATACGCCTCTGACAATGATGATCTCAAGCAAAAATCACAAGGACAGTTTTCCTTACTAATCCCGCCAGTCTGTTGTATTCAAAACTGTTCATCGCTCACTTCTACTCCATACTCCCATTCCATTGGCCTTCGTGGCACAGTGATCTCTTGGTTCTCTTCCTACCTAGAGGACTACTTCTTCAGTGGTTGGTGGCACCTCCTCCTCTCCCCTCTAACTCAATGCAGGTGTTCCCTAGGGCTCTGTTCTACGGCCTCTTCTCTTTTATCTTTATACCAGTGGGCAAACTAATACAGATGTAGGAATCCCTTCTCTCAAAAGCAGCAAGGATCCCTTCTTTGCAATGCCTTGCTGGGCCGGTCAATGGCAAACCGGTCAGCGGTTAAAATGAACTCACACAATACATCAGCAATGGATCAAAAGTCACGAGAACAAGTACAACATGAGCCCACATGCCCAACCATAATTATAAGAAAAAGGAATAATACTATATTATAAAGTTAACAAAACCTTTAAAACCCCTTTCTCTGCCAGAAGGACCTGCAACACATGGCAACCCTCTGGCCGAGTAAGGGTTAATGTGCTAGGGCAGTGGACAGTCCTTCATTTTAGAAGTATGCAAACTAAAGGGGACATCTAAGCAAAAAAAACCAGCAGAGCACACACATATGAGGCATATTAGAAGCAAGTGCAGGAGTTAGGTAAGCCACGGCAACAGAATCACAAGCAATGTCCAGAAATGATACCAACCCAAACATAAAAAACCTAATACAGAACCTTAAAAACCACCAGCTGTTCACAAATATATACAAATCAACTCAAAAGAGCAGCTACGTTCTAAAGGAAGATGTCTTGTGAATGAAGAAAGTGCCCACCCTTATGTACAAATGCAACTAGCCGTATCTCTTACAAGCTATAAAAATATTATTCACATTTTTGTAGTAACATACAGTAGGGTTTTTGTTTGTTTTAGGTTGGAAAGGCAGCTAGATATGAACGCAGAGACGGAACTAGAGGGGATACCGCTGATTTGTTAAAAGACATTTGCTTGGGCTGCTGGGTCAAATGTATTCCTCAATCCCATTGGACGATTAAAATTCTGCATGGCGTTACCATACTGGGTGTCTTTAAAGACATGGGGGGGGCTTTTTACGTAAGGATCACGGCTGAAACAGTGGGGTGAAACTGGAGCGAAAAACTGCACCATCATTATCACAGAAATGAACTCCATTTGCATTCACTGTGGCACCTCTTTGATAAATATGGGGCTGTTTTTTGGACTGATTTTGCCCCAGTGTGGCACCCTGCAGACCTTAGCAGATATCCACCATTCGGTCATCCAAAACTCCTCGTCCTTAAAGGAAATAGAATTTAACGTAGATCTAATGGGACTTATTTATCAAGGCAACAGTAGTAGATTCTGCTGAAAAACAATTGCAACATATTTTTTAAATAAAAATAATGGGATGTTTTTCTTTGATACTTATGGTAAAGATGTTTTGCCCCACAATTGCTCCAGAATTGCCCAGCTTCTGCCTTGATACATAGAACCCCAGCTGCAGTGTCTCAGCCACAATGCTGATTCTGCAGTGAAGTGGATGCATTTTGAGTAATTGCCTTTGCATCAAATGTTCTTTCAATCAATTTAGCCGCTTTAGTATTTTGTACATCCGTTGGCAATTCTGGGAATGGTTATATGGTACAACTAAAGAAAAGGGACTTAGGAAGAGTTATGGAGTAATTATAGGGAGTGGTTATATGACGCACTATACGTTACATTATACATATAAGGAATATATGTACCAATTTATCAATTTCTGGATGTCGTCTTTCTTCCCTTTTTTTTAGTGTCACTTAAAGTTTAGACAGCAATTAATCTTACCCGCTAGAGAAACCTGCATCAGATGTATCCAACTTCAAATAATTATTTCCTAGCTTTAGCACCGGCTTTAGAAGAGTGGATATATAATACTGGATGAGTTACATGTTGTTACAACAATTTGGAAACCATTTGCAGAATATAGAGCTACAGTGTTTTGAGGGATGTTTGAATATGGCACTGAGATGAAGCACATACAGTACTACTATTTAGTGACGTTTAAATATACGACAGTAATCATTAAACGGGGATATAAAAATGGTGAATTATATTAAACATGGTTTGGCTAAACTTGCATGAAAAAGTAATGACGTGCATTTGATATTGAATGTTTTGCATCAAATATAAAACGACACATTGTACATTGTATTTGTAACGACAAATAAAATTCACGCGTCTGTCTCATTATACATTTCCTCCAACAGACATCAAAAGGAAAAAAAAATGATGTCACTTAGTGTATGAATTATGCTTTACAAAAGTAACCATATTCGGGTCGTTCTGTCCCATACGGGGAGTACGCTGTTTCTTGGTTTCTGCAGATGTAGGATGAGCCTTTTTGCAATTGGGTCCCAATGACCACTGCCCTCAACCGTAACCAGATAGGATTCTCTATAATCACATGTAGTGCCACCAAATAGAGGGCCACATGCACCACAACCCTGAGTGGGTAATTATGTGCTGAGGGGTGCGCTCTGCTAAACCCCCGGCAGAGCGAGCTCAGAAAACCTTTTATTGGTAGGCGCCCATCTACATCGTATCAGCTAGGTAGACGGGCATTAGAGGTCTGCAGGTGGTAATGAAAGGGTATTTTGTGGCTGCTTTCCCCCCCTACCCTCCTTGGTCTGGTGCATTCATATGTTGCTGCCCTTCTTCTACACAGCTGCTCAGTGAAACCCCTTTACCGCTGGAGGGGTTTGCAACCCAGTGCACTGCATGCTCCTCCAGCGGTAGAAGGGTTAATAATAACCCATTTTCCAGCAGTACTAGTTAATACCACATTATATCATTATACCACTAGTGCAGATAATGTGTCTGTACTAATTAAATACCCCCCCGTGGTGAACACGATGATCATCAGGGAGCAGTTGACTTTCAACTTCCCCCTTCCCAGCAAGTGGCATTGCCTGTTGGAAGGTACAGGAACACGTATTTTCTTGTGAGTGGTCTTACCACTACCCCCAGTCCATTAACCCCTTTGATGTTGAAGGGGTCGACAGTGGGTTTTTCTCCAACAAGCATTGCAAATCTTCTGTTCACCTACATCTCTGGGGGCCTCTAATAGTTGATGGGAAAACCTGAGCACAGCATCGTTAAACATTAACAGTTCCAAACAAAACCAAAGGCTCAGTCACATAGGATCCAGCAACATCTGTACTCAATTGAACTTTCCTCTTCATGAATGATGCTAAGTAGCTGGCAGTGTAGATGCAGAGTTTTATACATAGATGATGATGTGGGTCGAAGCCACATGTCGGTAATCACCATTGGCCATGCAGCGTGTTGGGGTATCTTGTCTTCCATGTTATTTACGTATCACCAGGCACCGTGAGACTGTCCATGATGCTTCTCACCATGTACCCACAGCATTGACATGCAGTGCCTGGTGTCATAATCTCTTCTATGATCAATCTGACAGTCCCCCTGTGGTCATCTAATCCACCAATAACTCAAAAAGACAACGGATATATATCTATATATATATATATATATAGATATATATATATATAAATAAAACACAATCCCAAATTCCAGCATTTTCACTCAGTATAAGATGATCTTTGCTTGACGTACAGTATGGGCATTTCTCTGAACTTTTTCCACCCCAAAATAAGTTAAATAGATGGTTTCAAGATGATGATGTGAACAACTAAGGCCCCACAATGCATTGAAGCCTCTGACCTTCTCTGGTGTGTTAATGTGATTGGTTAAAAAGGGAATTCAAAATCAAATTGTGAAACAGTGCTATTAATTGGCAGTATCATGTTTCTCTGTCTGCCCATTATTTTGTCAATTCATGTTCTAGGTGCTTTGATTTTTATGTCCACCACTAAGTCATATTGATCACCTTATACATTAATTCATAGCTTGATCTGTAATACTGTGGTGAATGTACCCACTCAAGGGTCTGTGCTAATCTACTTTACTGCACACCCCACCTATGGCTGACCAAGCAGCACTATGGTAGATATATACAACAGAACTCTATCATGTCGTAAATAATTAGAAGAGATGTCAGACTTAGAAAGAGAAAAACTAAGAAGTTGGATTATTTACAAGTCTGTGCTTCAAGGAGAACTGATTGTGTCCCAAAAAAACCCAAAATAAAATAAGAGTTGAAATAATTCTGGAGTCAAAGGGTTTCCATTTAAAAGTGTCCTAATATTCTCAGGAATTTTACATAACATCAAACCTTGCTAAAAAAATAACGTTGTAGGAAGTTGTACTCACAAAGAGTAGCAAGAGTTAGCGATGTTTTCATAAAGGACATATTTACAAGGGAGTGTCCCCACTTACTCAGTAACTCTAGTTATGATACTGAGAATGTGAGATTGCCTCTGTTGACCTAAGTCTCAGGACATCTTCTACTTACTGTAGGGTGCTAGATCGGAAGGTTTTTAAAGATCAATCTAGAAGCAATAAGAACTCCAAGGACCTGCTCCCCATTCTGGAGACGCTGTTATAGGCTCCAGTTAACATCCTCACATATTACTCTGACTTGAATGGGACTTAGCGCTGTATTAGATGCGCTATTCTATACTGGCGTATGATGAATCTGCTCCTCTCAGTTGTCAACTGAATGTGGTTAGAAACCCAACTTTACTTGGACTCCTGATATTCAGTTTTGCTTTCATTCTAGACATTGGAAGCACTCACTAAAGCGGACTCTACAAAATCCTTTTAAGGAACACAAGAGCATCATAAATGCACCCTTCCCAGCTCTTTTTCAATGGACTGAAATAAAGAAAATATGCTCCATTGCAGAACCAACATGTGAAATAATGACTTTGTGTGTGACCCACAAGTACCTGTGTGGTTGCATGACTACAGTATCTCGACCTCTACACGCAAACAGACAAAATCTATGAAATAGTGGTTAAAGAACTCTGTGTGTCACATCAGGGTCACCCACTTTCTAGGAGTATGAATAGGATATCTGCTTATGAGAGATGAATTGCTGTATACAATGTATCACTCCAGACTTTCTGAGGTTGCAATAAATGACAGCTCCTATGTAAAATAATGTTGTACTGTAACTGAGCATTTTGTATTGGAATTGGCACTCACCACTTTCCAAATGGCACACACTTGTCATTCATGCACATTACCTTTAAAACCTTCTAGTTAGCATTTTGTTTTGTCTAAACTGCTAGCGCTATATATTATTCTATAGCTTATACCGATCAGAAATTGCTACCATGACCTGTTTTATAGATAATACAGTATATTTCCTCATTTTGGCATGTCCACAGTCTCCCATGTGTATATTTTAAATTCTGCTGGTTGCTTCCATATTGCTTCATTCATAATCCAAAAATCAGTCTGTAACAAGGAGAAAGAGAAGTACATCTTAAGTGCAAAACTGACTTCCTAGGCTTAAGTCCGCAATTCCCTGCTTCATTGAGTCCTCCTTCCAGTTCACCTGTGGTACTCCCCACTGGCCGGCCCAAAACGTGCGTGCATCAATGTCCAAGGAAAATAAACTCAATATTTTCATTGTGATCGCTGGCTTCTCTCATTGTTGACTTGTCTATCCCAGCTGGTGCAGTCCACAAATGAACACATTCAAATGATGAGAGAGAACTATGTTTGCAAAACACAGGTACAGCATTAGCCACTATCAACAAGGTTTGTGATCCATGATGATGGCTACTCGCTCATGTTTTCTACTGGATCATCTTCAATCAGGAGTTTGTTAGTAGTTAAGACATACTGTATTTTGGATGTGGCACCAATGGAGATATGCAGACATAGGGCTACCAAAAGCTCCCTGCATAACATTACATGGCATCAATACTGGGAGTGAAGAGTTTTACCAAAAAGACACAGCTAACAGCTTGGGCATTTTTCCTTATTGATCAGAAAAGTTGCATTGTTAAAGTTTTGAACGTTCAGGCCTGAAACAAAACCCAAATGCAGGATATTGGGGTTCTACGCTGGCTGCTTCATATTCCAGGGGGAAAAAGCTTTAGAAGCAACTGATACATTTAGTCTAGGTTGTATCGCCATGTGACAATGTGTGTTCTCGAAGCTTATTCGCAGGAATAGTTGGTGTTATTTCCTTCACTACGGTGTTAATAAGCAGAATTAGTGTGACTTCGTCCAAAAATCCTGATTTTAAAGCAGAAAACATGACACAATCACCTTTTAAGTTGACATTAGGAAGATCTTTGTAAATGTTTCTCAGCTCAAGCCAGTTTTTTTGTCTCAAAGCCATTGCAGTATAGTGGTTTCCAAACATGCAACTCTAAACACAAACACAAAGATGCACTCACACAGGTAAAACTAAAAACAAGCACACACACAGTAGTATATTAATATATCAGAAGCAGAACTACATCTCTATACTGCTCAGTAAGGGGCTAAGAACACAGACTTTGCTACTCCTGAGACCAAAGCTACTCACCTTACCATTGCATGAGATGCAGTGAGAATAACACGAGGGTCCATATTTACTAAACGTTAATATTCCAGAAAACACTTTTTGGCAACAGAAAACACCTTATAAGGTCATTCAAGTAAATGGGTCATAAGGTGCCTACTGGCGCTGGAATGTGTTATATGGTATTTCTGGATTAAACCAAACACGTTATTTGAAGCCTTTGTCCTGGATACAAATACTGATTTGAGCTGAGAGACACTGCAGTGCGACAGATGTTCCTAGTAATCTGCGGTTATTTAAAAGGTGAGTCTATCATGTGCTGCTGCTTTGCTGCCTTCACAGAGCCTCCAACGGGCTCTCCTGCTATCTGTTGGCTGTCGGGACGTCCATTGATCCAGTTCACGTAGAGTGAGAGGCATCAGCGGTTCCCTCAGTGTGTGCTCTCGGGCACAATAACGGAAAAGACCTACATCATCTTTTCACCTTCCGATGGGACTGACCTGGCATGGACTGGAAGAACACCTAAGGAAGAAAGGTGGCTCTTGGGGAGGGAGGGCTCAATGGATCCAAGATATTTGGAAGGGGTACCTCCCTATTCCCACAATACTGACGGTCCTACACAACAGTGTTCCGGTGCCTGTAGGGAGGAGGGGGCAGGACAGTGCCTGGCTTCAGAGAAAACTCTGTCAGGTACTCTGGGTTTTCTGCCACTACTGGCCTGATGCGTCCATTTTGCTTATAAAAGTACTTTGTGCTATACTCATGCAGATAGTCTGGGTGCTGAATGGTACTCCTGGGTGGCAGGCTGTGGTTCCAGTACTCTGGGTTATCTAACCCCTTCTTGGCTTTCTCTGGCATGGTAAGTCCATTGTTTTTCAGGTACTCCGTGTTTTCTAGGGGCTTGGCGAACGAGTTTAAGTACAGACGCTCGTTCACGTATTCATCCTCTGATTTGAGCTGCCCACTGGGGCCGTTATGATACTCGGGGTTATCCAGAGCTTGGAGGTCGCCGTTTCTTCGCTGAGAGACGAAGGGGTTCTCCTCAACTGGGCTCAAGTAATCTGTGAGACAAGACAGAGAATGCCATCACCACTGATCTCCTACCTACTGTCAAACGTATGTATTTCTATATCAAAGAAAACAGAGTACAGTAATGCAGAGTATTACAGGGGAAGGATACATTTAAAGAAGTTTGCCGGCTGCAAAACTGGAGCAGAACCAGTGCAAAAATATTGCACCAGATCTATCAAGGGGCAAACTCCAATGGCTTTCAATGGGATTCATTTTCTGTGATAAATATGATGCCGTTTTTTTACTCTGGTTTTGTCCCAGTTTTGGAGCTGGAGGACTTCAGTAGATAAACCCCTAAAATGATTTGACCTAGTTAAAGAGATGCTGCCCTTTACAGTACCCTGTATATGCAAAGGAAGAGTAACATACAACATAAATATCAGTGCACAGCAGTCACTAATGCTGGCATAAAGTCTTCAGTTAGTTTACATACAGTAACTTTACTTGTCCTAATTTTACTTTTATTAAACACACCAAAGGTGCCGCCTGACTCTAAATAGGCACCACTCCTTTATAAGCTAAAATCCCACTGCTTATATGCTTCATTGGAAAGAGAGAGCTCCAACGGCTGGGGGAAGGCATGTACAAACCTGTAACCATTCACTCACCAATTAAACATCTGTAGCCGAGAGGTCACAGTGGTTAAAAGGTGCATATACTGTAAACCCATTGGCTTTTGCTTCCTATCACAACATTCATAAAAACACTACGTTTAGTTGCCTCTTGACATAGGTGAGATTTGTTTGTTGAACCAGATCGAGCTTCTACCCCCAAAAAAGTTGCCGATGTTTTACCACCTACCCCAGGCTGGCAATAGGTCTGTCTTGCCTATGAATATACAATAATAGCTCCTATACACATAGGCAAGATAGGCCTAGCCAACCTAGAGTAAGGGGAAAAAGACATGTCATTCATATATTAACCACATAGTAGCCCAAGTGGCTAGCTAGTCATAGTCAACCCATGACTAGTTGACCACCTGAGCTAGTAATATTAATCCAAATAGAAATAGCTGGTGCACAGCCAAAATAGCAAAGCTAGGACGTGGATAGATATAGCACTTCCAGTGTGAAACTTGTCAGTTAGAGGATTACCAGGACTACTACTTTATGTTTTTTAATCAATAATTAACTTTTTGGTCACCATGTCCCAGCTTTGCTATTTTGGCTGTGCACCGGCTATTTCTATTTGGATCTCTCCCTTCATCTATTCGAGCCTGGGAGCGCGTCTGGCGGGAGGCGGCGCAGCGGGCCGTGAGGAGTTTAAAAGTGAGTTCTTCAACATTATTGTGCTTTAGTTCTAAGCCGCTTGTTTTTCCCGCTTACCCCCTCCATGTCTGGTGTGGAGTGACAGCGTCGGTAGTTCTGCTCTTACAGGACACCCCGCAAAATGTCTCCCTCCTTTATCAGTGGAGTTTGGCTTGCATATATACCCACATACCTCCGTTTATGGACTTATATGACCTCCGCTGCTTAGATGTGTAAAGATTGAACTGGACTATCATCACTATCATTTGTTTGTGTGTTCTTTTGAGCAGCGGATTCTGGATTTACATTAATCCGTCCCACCATTTGGGCTAGTAAGGGGTTAGTATTTGTACATATAGATGTTTTTTGCTGTTGATTTATTTGTAGTGTGTCTGTGTTGTTTCCTTTGCATTGGTAGCATCCGGCATGCACGGGGTTAATACATTTTCTGACATCAGGTGTTGTATGAAATCCCATCACATAACAATATGGTCAGGAGTCATCCAAGCGCGATGAGGGGTATCGCACCAGATCTGGCGGTAACTGCCTTTTAAGACAAGGGCAGATACCTCCATGCTGAGACCAGTACCGCGCACCACACTGTGATGGCTCCTGATCTATGGTATAAAATATATATATTTTCCACAACATTGATCTCTTCCACCCATATACAACTGCACTGCTACTTCTGATTAGCTCTCATTTATAGGAGTTATTGCTTAAGCGTATCGCTGTTTAATGTTGAAGGAACGCATTTTTCGTGTATAGTATGCGCATTAGATGAATCATGCAACCTATTTATAAATAAATAAATCCTAGTCAATATGGCAGCAATTCCCCCAAAAGATCACCGAACCACATTTTAACGCAGCTATATCGACTTATATTATATTTGGCCCAAAGTATCTACCTGTCTTGGGCTTCTCCTTCATGGGGGTCATGTAGCCATCTTCATCCACGCCCCCACGCAGGCTGCGTTCTGGCACAAACACAGTGGGGTCGGCAGTGTACCTCTGCAGGCTGGTCTCCTCCGGGACTCGCTCTCCCACCTGATTACGCAGGGCCCCGTTGCAGCAGGCATCATCAAAGACTTCTGCCGCCGCCCCCTGCACGGTGGGGACTTCGGGTATGGGGCATGCAGTGGGTCTGTATGGCAGAGTCACTGATTCTTGAGTGGTGTAACCTCCATCCCTGTACACAAACTGGTTCTGTAGAGAGGAGTAAGGGACAAGAGCATTAATAATTCCCCTAAACGCAGTGGTAGCCGCTTCAAGACCGGCGCTGTTGCCAGGACTGGCAAACAAATTGCAACAGAAGGGAATAAAAGTGCAATCCCACATCATAGATTAGTATGGCCAAAAGGAAAAAGCCCTCTACTCTGCAACACGTTTTTAATCTTTGCTTTATGGTTTACAATATTATTCCAATTGGGAATGGATAAGAGCAGATTTACAAGAAATTGGAGTGCATTCAAATAAAATAATCATCAATATACCCGTTACCACGTCATTTCAATATATCATTTACTGTATGCCGATGTTTAGATTTATTCCCAACACAAAAAAGCGCCACATAATATAAATCACGTACTGCTTTAGTCAGAGAGTAATTAAGGGTTAATGCCCAAGGAAAGCATGCAGTAGAAGTTACACTGTTGCAGTGATCAGGTCCAATGTATAGAAACCAGTTTTAGAAAGATATCAGACATCAACATGTCTCTCGTGCAATAACATGGATGATTGACAGAGGGGGGCAGGGGAGATTTTTTTTGTGTGTGGTAACACCTTTTAGGGAACCAACATTAGAGTTGTTCTTAGATGGAAAAAAAAAGAGGAGAATCAGGTAAAGCAACTTGGGGGTGCCCCTAAAAAGGGGTCTAGGGGTAAAGGAGACTGAAAAACTGGTTGCTAAAAGCAAGAAATCCTGGTCAATGAGTATGCAATATGTAAAAGGCAGCCAAGCACACCAAACCAAAATTCACAATGAAGCAAAAAAGAGTTGGAGTTGCATCCAACGTTTCGGTGCACATGCACCTTCATCAGGGGTGTGGTTCTTAGGTGACATTATAGTGTACAACGCTTTTCCAAACTTTTTTCAAGGGTATTGACTTCTTCGAGTGTACTCGCAAAGCAGCAACCTGTGAGGATTGGGAAGCTATGTGCAATATCATTCCTTGACGAACTCTAAAAGATGCCTCAAAGTTGGCAATGAATCTACATTTTATATCCCCAACATGGCTACGTCAACTTGGAACATGTATACATCCGGGAAGGGGGAAGACTAAGCCGAAACAGCGAATGGATTGATCTAGACCTGGGATGGGTAACTCCAGTCCTCAAGAGCCACCAACAGCCCAGGTTTTCAGGATATCCCTGCTTCAGCACAGGTGGCTCAATCAGTGGCTCGTTCGACCTGTTGGTGGCCCTTGAGGACTGGAGTTGCCCACCCCTGATCTATCTAGACAGTGGCAAAGGAAGACAAAGAAATGTGGCAATGGAAATCCATAGCAAGAGGATGGCGCATCAGGACTATTTAACTCATTAGACGCATCTTATTTGGCTTCAACGCAAACCTTTTCAAATCTCTTTCTTTAAGGTTTTACAATATTACAGCAATTAAATAATGATAACTTATGCATGAGTGTTACATACGGGGGGGAGGAGAGGAGGCGGGAGGGAGAGCGGGTTAGCAACATACATTATACATATTCGTACCGTATTACGTTACAACATTAAAACATGGATATATTCTTGACTTTGCTTTTATATATAGTTGTATAGACTCTCATACTGTTCTAGACCAGTAGTTGTTCATACCAGAGCACCCAGAGTTAGTGGAGGCTCCCACACCTTTAGGAAACGGCTAAACAGGTCTTCTAGAAGGCTCAATAGTCTTTCCATGGCATGACATATGACATATTTTCTCTTATTTTCCTAAGCGTTGGGGGTTCAGTGCATCTTCACAATCTAGCTATCATGCATTTAGTAGCGTTTAAAATGTGCATGATCAAATTCTCCTTTAAAAGAATAGTCTTAACCTAGGTGAGATCCGTGTCAGAGAAGATGGAAGGGATTGTGATATTTGTGTCTTTAAGACCACAAGCACAGCGCCTGTATACTGCATAAGGCCAAGGCCCCGCTGCCTCAGACCATGCGCCCGCACAGTAGACAGGCGGCGCGTGGAGAGGCACATGGGACTGTTTCCGGTCCAAAGGGACCATTTTTGCGAGCGGGGGGGGGGGCATGGTCAAAACAGGTGGGGGGCGCGGCCATGACGTGGGGGGGCGCGGCCATGACGTGACGTGGCGGGACCGCCCGTCAGCCCCTCAACTCCTCAGCCGTTCAGCCCCTCAACCGCTGAGCCCCTCAAATCCTCAGCCCCTCACACACAGACACGCACTCGGGCACACACACAGACAGGCACTCACAAATACACATGGGGGTGGGTGGGGGGTGAATCGGAATCCGGGGGATCGGAGCAGGGGGGGAGGGGATCGGAGCAGGGGGGAGGAATCGGAAGGGGGACCCCCCCCCAAAAGGAGAGAGTCTGTGGGAGGGAGCAGGGAGGACTTCCTTGGTGCTGCAGAGTTTATTTAAAATCGTTGCTTTCCCTCCACACTCCTCCACACTCCCCGAAGCCTCCCCTCCTCATTGGCTCACAGCCACACCACGTGACGCGTCGACGCTAGGGATCACAATTCTCTTGTATCCCCTAGCGGCTGACGCATCACAGCGTGTAGTGAGCCGTGCAGCCAGGGGGGACCGGGACCGGCTCGGGAGGATTCCCCTGCAGGTGGGGAACTCGCGTGTGGCCGCCCGCGCCGCCGGGCGCACCGGGTCCCAGACCTAAGCAATGTAGCAGATCTGCACACCTTTAGCAAATCAAGTGGTTCAAGCAAAGGTGGCTGCAGTGAGGCAGAAGATACTCAGTTTCCCTTTCACACAAATACAGGCTTCCCCCTTTAGAAACAAAAGTGTTTAAGACGTCATCGGTGCTATCTTCAGAAGACAGTGGGAGACAGAAATAAAGAGAGGACAGAAAGAGGAGCAGTCGGACTGGAAGATAAGACTATTGTGGGCAAGACAGACTGACATCGAGATGAAGATACAAAGGAAAACAGGAGTAAAGGACACATAGGAAGTGTTCACAACAGTGACATACAGGAGAGGGGAGGAAACCGAGAAGACATATCATGTGTATAACTATACAGGAGATGTGCGTGATGTTGCCCCAGCTTGGCACTAAATTGTTCTCTATGTGGATGTCTGGTGTGTTAGATAGTCTGTTACATTATTGGCCTGGAGATACTTAAGTAATAATCCCCGAAGAACAGGGCATTACTGACCAATAATGCCCGGGCTGGAAGAGTTGAAGGCCCGAGGCGAAGCCTCTAAATAATAGACACTTTTCTATAGTTATATAGATTTTTATATTAAAATAAAATGGTAAATACATGAAACCACCTCTATATACTCTTACACTGCAGATATCTATATCCACACACTGCAGCCCCCTCTGTGTACACACACACACACAACACACTGCAGCTGTACACACACACAAAAGACACACAAACTGCTGCTGCTGCTACACACATACAACACAACAGCACCACACACACTGCAGCTCCACACACACACACACACACACACACACACACACACACACATACACACACACACACACACACGCTGCAGCTACACACAAACTCTGCAGCTACACACACGTACAAACTCTGCAGCAGACACACACACACACAACACACAAACTGCTGCTACACACAAACTCGGTAGCTACATCCAAACTCTGCTGCTGCTGTTACACACACATACAACACAACAGCACCACGCACACTGCAACTCTACACACACACACAAGCTGCAGCTACACACACACAAATTCTGCCACTACACACACACACTCTGCAGCAGCCACACACGCACACACAAACTCTGCAGCTACACACACTGTGTTCGTGGAGCTGAGTTCACGGAGGGAGGGGGAGGAGTCACTGCCTGGCTGCTGCTTTCTAACCAATCCCCTGCCCTATCTGAGAGCTGTTCAGACAAAAGGAAAAGTTGATTGGCTAGAAATAAACACTTTGCAAGCTGCCAAAAATTCCGGGCATTGCTGAATGAATAATGCCTGGAATTTGAACCAATCAGAGAGCAGGGATTTCAATAATGCCTGGAATTTTACAGCTTTAGCCTATACAGTAATGTGCAATAGTGCTGACTCCTGGCAGCTATATCACAGAGGAGGAGAGGGCAGCTTATCAAGGAAATCACAGGGAACACCCCACGTATAATTATCCTACTCTATATTCATTTGATCTGTAAACAGACACAATATTTGATTGGATAATTCCAATGAAATAATGGACTATCTAATTTTGACTGGATCTAGGGAACAATATATGACAAATGTTTTTTTCTGAATGACCTAGAAAGTAGTCAAGACACATAATCCTAATTACTGTAATTTGAGTTATTTACTTGTTACACCATCTATCAGCTGGCTTAGTGTGTCAGCGCGTTATATTTGTATGGCATCAGTGTTGTCCTACTTTGTATAGCACGGTATAGGGTTTAATAATGCTTGCATATACATACGGGTATACACAACATGTGCCAATGGACAGAACATACTTGCAGATCTAGCTAAGTGTAACTAATTACTGAACATCTGTAGAGCCAAATGTCGACAATCTTCCAATCATTACAGTACAGTACAAGCTCCAAAGTTGAACTTGCGGTTTGGTTTTAGGTTACACAAAGCTAGGGTAATCTGGGCTTATTCACTAAGGTACAATAGTTTGATTGAATGTTTATACTGTGCATTAAGAGCTACCACTCTTTAGTCAAAACCTCTTTCACCAGGTGCTTAATAGTGATATTGTGCTGGAAGTTAAGGCTACGCTTTGTTTTTAGTCCCAACTACAGATGGGTGATTATTTTTTAATCTGCCCCGGATCGATTGGCCCATTTGGTCCGCGGATCAGTCTTAAAAAGGCAAATCCGCTGTTTTGGATTTTTATTATTATTTTAGGGAGAAATACAAAATCTGTGGCCGGATTGTTAAAAATCTAGAGACGGATTGGTCCACGGGTGGAGAGAGGGGGGGGGATATCTCTTATTTCTTAAAAATCCATCAAGATTGTACCCAATGGCGGATTTGGATTCACCTGCACTGATGTTTTAGTAGTGCCCAATGCGGGGACAAATCATCTCTAGTCCTAACCCCTAAGAAACCCCTAACAAGCACCAAGGACTTCCAACTCCTTTTGTTAGAGAGTTACATGTAAATTAGCTGCCACAAAGACACTTTCCCACTCTGCTAACCCCCGTTGTAGTACTGAGCATTAGCACAAAGAGAGAAGAACAAATATTATTGGCCAACAAAGTTGATGGTCACTTAGCCCACTTTACATACTACATTAGACCTAAAATACATCATTACATCTGCTTGGAGACTCTTCAAGTAAAAATAAATAATGACACTTCCTCACCTGCTTTAAATCTGCCCTCTTTAATTTCACTGTGTGACGTCTAATTCTGATAAGCACAGTTTCATGGTTATTATAGCCTTGGTGTATATGAAATTGTATATCACAGACTCTCTGCTCCTCCTTTCCCATAGATTTCCGCTACAGGTTTTTGGGGGAGAAAAGGCTGTAACATTTTAGTTACTATTCTGCGGACTGGTCCTAGTTTTGTCTATGCCCTTCTGGGGAATTCAATAATGGACCATTAATGGACCAATGTAACAAAGACAACTTGGATTGTGGTGTTAACCATTTTGTTGAGGCCAGGGAGAGAAAGAGTTTTACGCCCTTCCAGTGTAGAAGAGGTTAATAAACACTGCGGCGAGACAATAGCTTTGTCCTGTAGAGTAGTAATTAGTGAATTTGCCACAGCTTTTGATGACTTGCTGACCTACAGCCCGGGCCCAGCAGCAGAAAACAAATGACTGATTGATTCAATTACCAAGCTGTCGTCTTATTCACAGGTCCCTCTGTGATGTTGGTGGACATCCCATATTAATGATCCTACAGCCTGCTTCTTCCCTGCCTCTCCTCATAATGAACTAGTCGCTGTCCAAGGTTTTTCTGAGTTCCGTTTATAAAGAGAAGTGTGAGGACGCTTTGGTAATCATGTGAAAAACTTTGCTAATTAACATTTTCCCTGTCACACGGGCTCTTGGTCCATCACTGTTCTCCATCTTCATGTCTGAAATCCTCCCTTCCACATGAAAACATTGAAGAGCAGTGGAAAATAGCCTCTTCCGTTCTTCAAGCCTAAACATAAGCTTGGTACCACTGCTTTTAAAAGGAACTGTATATCACCTGTCACCCCGGGAACCAAAGGCTCTTTCCCCAATATCCTCTATGCCCTAATGTTTTGCACACAGTCTGCACTCAGGAACCCAGAGATTTCCAATATCTCTTACAGAGGCACATGATGTACTTGCCTGCATTGTCTGCCTTTAATAACTTACATGACAATATTAGTAAGTAAAATCCCTCATCTATTCAACAGATGTTCTACCCTTATAATGGGTTTTTTAAACGTATACAGTATGTTTCAAATCTTAGGTTTGAAAGCACAAGACCACATTTGCCAGCTGAAACAGCGCAGCCACCCACTCAGATGCTTGTTTGGAGCTAAGAGCTGAGGACAGAATGCAGCGAAAAATCCAATCATGAGCAGGGTTCAGCGTTCTTTAGAAGTACCCAATGGCAGCACGTTACAGTATATTAACTATTTCTCCAAGAAACATCTGAATAATGTCCCAATGATGTATGCGATAAGGATGAAAAGTGGAAAGTAAAGGTGATAACAAATAAATCTACATGTATATAAAAAGAATTAAATATATACACAGTATAGACTGATAAGGTGAAAATAATACATTTAATGATGATTTTTATTCCAGCCTTGAGTAGTCTACTCAAAATACATCCTCTTTTACGTCACATTGGTGACACGTTCAAGGCCTCCCAGGAGAAACCAGAAAACAACCGGTTATTCATTACACTGTGACAGTGCCCCGACTGGCATCATCACAGTGTAATGAATAACCCCTTAAGTTAGATAAATATATCAAAAGATCTGAAGATTGAAGGTTGTTTGTGGAATACTTACTCCTGACATAGGGGTGTAGGCAGGAGGAGGGCTGTGTCCAATTTCACTCTGATTGGAAAGAAAAATGGAATGATGGATATATTGTAAGAATGAGAAGAATTCACATGAGCTGCATGAACTAATAAGAAAACAATATGCATCACAGCGAAGGAAACTCTCAGCCAACTGAATGGTGCTTTATTTGTGAATCTGGTGGGAAATCCTGTTCTGTTTAATCCTGTTCTGTACCTCTACTCTGGACATCTTTGGCCTGCAATCATTTATCATGGCTTTAAAGCATCATGCACTATGGCAGGGTTGGCAAACGCCAGTCCTAAAGGACCACCAACAGTTCAGGTTTTAAGGATATCCTTGCTTCAGCACAGGTGGCTCAGTCAATGACTGAGCAACTGGTTGAGCCACCTGTGCTGAAGCAGGGATACACCTGGCCTGTTGGTGACCCTTGAGGGCTGAAGTTGGCTACTCCTGGACTAGGGGGGGACCATGTTAACACAATAATATGTTGGTGACATAGCCTTAGCTTCCGTGAACCATCTTATCAAAGCACTGTACTTACTGCATTAAGTTAACTTCTTCACGTAGTGCATGCTTTGTAATGTATGGTCCCTTTCATTGTGGTTCTTCTGCGCTGTAGAATATGTTGCCACCTTATAATAACATTATAACGATATTAATTGTGGCTGCCTTACGGTCATGCGCATCACGTTGCATTTTTAGGGCCGTAGAAGGCGTAGTGTGATGTACAGGCTATAATGGGGGGGCACCAATGTCCGAGTTGCTGTAATAGATCACAGTCAAATGTAACCATCTTGTTGAAGACGTTAATTACACGGGACGCAGAGGCTAATAGGAAAAATAATGAATGCAATTAAGGCGCCCTTTTGGGGGATTGAAACACTGCCTATGTTTCTCAAAGGAGAGAAAACCGATCTGTTAACCCTGTCATGAAACGCGACTAAAGTAACCCGCCGAATCCTCACAATCCCTGAATGAGAAGGACAGACAGAAAGCTCATATGTGCCATGTATTAATCAAATGGGGCATCTGCTTGCCAATGTTCATCACTGGCTACATAGCCGAGACTCTACCTATGTTTTGTTCTTTGCATCCCTGGGATTCCTATCCTGATGGGACAGATCACGCATGCTCTTCTTTGATTTTTGTAGCTGCCTTTGACAGTTTAATAATAATGAAACCATGGTTAGCTCAAGTCATCTCGATTGCTTTTACTGACAAGGTTTGAGGCCAGCAGCCCACCGATCCTGTATCAACTCATCCTGCAGCAAACATGACAGTAATAGACATTTCCCATGGCTTGACATTAAGAGCTAGGAATACTAAGCACAGCTCCATTCAAATCTAATTTATTGCTATCCTGGATGGGTGTTTTGCATTCCTTTTAATGCTTTCATGTCAAAATGTAGGCCTGACTTCTCACAGTAACCAGCTGGTAAATGAAAATGGATAGTAGGGAAGACAGCTTATGGTTTTAATCATGAGTATTATGATATTAGCTGATACTTTGGTGGCACTCTGCAGTAGCCGAGACAACCCCAATGAGCCATCGGTCTCTGTGCCATTATGTCACTGTATAGGTCCCTTCTACTTGTTTGGTTCTGCATTGGGAGGGTAATAGACCCATCCTGTTTCTGTTGATGATGGGACAGACTTATTGGGCCATGCAGCAAGTGCCTTCTGTATCTACAGCATTATGTCACTCTTTGTAAGAAAAGACTCAATGGGTCATGGGTCTTGACCACTAAAGCTCAGTAACTATAGTAGTTCACCCTATTGTTGCAGGGACAGATTTCCCAATGCTTCCTTATTTATGATTTGGTGCTATGAGAAAAAGGCCCAATGGATCATGGGCCCTATTTACTAATCGGCGGTAAGCCATAAGACATCTTAAGGCCTCTTCACTTGAATTGTGCATAAGGTGACTTCTTACAGAGAGAAGGAGCGGCTCAGTGAGTAAAGACACTGATTCTGGCACTGAGTTTGAAGCAGGGGAACCTGGTGTCAGCTCCTTGTGACCTTGGGCAAGTCACTTTATCTCCCTGTGCCTCTGGCACTGAAAACATAGATTGTAAGCTCTACGGGGCAGGGACTGTGTCTGTAAAATGGCTCTGTAAAGCGCTACGTAAAACTAGCAGCGCTATACAAGAACATGCTATTATTCTTATATTATTACAGCACTATAAGTTGCATTTTAGCTTAGAAGCATTGAGGAGTTTTTTTTTGTATCTGAGACACATGAGGGACAGAACACATGGGCCCCCGATCTCTTCTGTATATGGGGGGATTCACAAAGCTCCAATCTCACAGACTACTGTAACGCGCTATGTATATTAATGGCGCAATATAAATAAAGACATACATACATACTCACTAAGCCATCGGTACATTCTCTAGGGTTTATGTACCGTATCAAGGCAAACGTTGTGAAATTCTGGAGCAAATAAATTGCACCAGATATATCAAAAGAGACAATCCTTTTACTCCAGAATCATTTTTTTGCTCTGATAGACATGCCCCAAAGAGTTAATGTGATGTTGCCATATGCTGGCAAGGACACTATCAGCTGAATACAGATCCCTCTTTGTGTTGCTAAGTTTTCTTATTTACAGCAAAAATAAAAAAAACCCGAACCATCAGCGAACAAAAAAAAAGCTCGAAAACACAAAGTTTTAAAACTTCTGTCTTCACTTATCAAAATATTATGAAAATATGTTCCAGACAGAATAGATGTTAGCTCATATTGAAAAGATTACCACTTAACCCTCCGTGGGCACCTGAATGTTGAATGCCAAAGAAATACCAGCAAAGCTCACCTCTGGCACTATGAGAAAAACCTGCCTCGATAACAACTAGGTAAATAACACCAGCAGCTTAATGCTTGGGGGTTATTGCTGTTTTTTTGCAGCTGTGTGGGTTTTTTTTGTATTCTTGACCTTTACGGCTTTTGGAATTTGATATTTTCTCAGTTCTCTTGTTGCTTTGAGTTTTATGTGCATGGCTGAGTAGCCACATGATTTTAGACAACGGAGGGAGAGATGTATCAGTGAGAAAGGAAGGCGCAAGCAGACAGAACAGGAGAGAACGATATGCTGAATCGCGTGTTAAACAAGAAAACCTCTGGATTCCACCCAAGACTTTCGCAGCGGAACTAACAGAGTCGCTCGGATAGTGTAGCCGTTCTGATATTCTGTTTAAAAAGAATAAAAGAAGTCTATGTATCAAGTCAAATTGAGAGCAAACAATTGTGCAATTTCAACTTTTGCCAAACTACTTGACACTAATTATTCCCTGTGCGCATCAGCGTGCGATGTGCCGAGCTACATCATGCACCTATTATGATGGGATGAATCAAACCTCTCTCATTGTTTTGTCTTCTGAGCACTAAAACAATAGATGGTGCCGTGCAATGAAGCAGGATTTTATTTGCATTGATACATGGATCCAAAACATTTCTTGGAACATCACTTTATTTAAAGCAGCAATACTACATTCCCACCTTTTCTTTATTATCTTATTTCTATATGTAAAGCGCGTGACAGGGTATAATTCTACATGCTTGCCTAATCTGGCAAACGTTTGGCGTTCCAATCTGCCAAAATCAAGATTGTGTGCCTAACATAATGGCTGCTTCAATCAGTGTAACTCAGCAGCTACAATGTAGCCTTATATTACTAAGGTAACATTATTCATTGTTACACTTTGCAGCTCAAACTGCTGGGAACATGGCAACAAATGATCACACACAGGAATGTGTTGCAAAGATCTTGCCCTGCTTGGGGTGGGGGTGGGGGGGGGGGGGGCGCTAACACCGGCTATGGAATTTAAAGGATGCTTTAAAACTCATTACAAATGGCATTAAGAATTGAATAATAATAATAAAAACCCAGTAACTATTATCTAATACCACAGAACGGATATAAGATTTTACATGTTTTGCCGATTTAACAAAACAACCCATACTTATGAGAATAAACAGAGAAAAAACAGATAGTAATGAACGAAATAATGTTTTATACTGAATGTAGCGTGGGGACCTCTGTCTATTGTTGTATACAGGGTACTTGAGGTCACTCTCCCCAGTAGCACTCCATACGACACAAACAAATATATACATATATAATGTAGTGTTTGGGGTTTGAGCTTGCTACGACTGTATATGAATACCACTATATTGCCTAATTTCCCTATTTCTGACATATGGGGCAATTACGCTGGCAGTGTAGAGGTTAAAGCAGCACAATGTGAACATCCTATATGTTTTTTTTTAATTAATCAGTTCTGTAATATTAGATAATTAGATAATACTGTCTGTATTTTTTTTAAACCATTTAGAAAGTCATATCCACTTCCTCTTTTGAAACAGGCTTTGACACATACTTTTTGAGCTCTGCCCTTTGGCAACAAAGAATCATAAACAGATCTGTTGCTGTGTTCCAAACAGCAGACTGTCCATTGCACGGAAAGCTGTAACAATAATGTGTTTCACGTAGTAATATAATTTAACATGTCAGCTGCAGCATTCCCCAGACTGCAGCACAAAGTTAGAAGGCGGCCATTTCATTGGGCACACAATCAGGATTTTGACAGATGTATAACAGGAGCACCAAATGATTGCCCGCTTAGGTAAGAATGCAGAATTATACATTGTCACATGCTTCACATAAACAAATAAGAAAAAGAAAAAAAGGTGAATGTGGTATTGCTGCTTTAAGGGGAGGTTGCCATGGTGAACCTAGAACATGTTTTTATACTTTTCCTTTTCAGAAGAAGAGACCCGTGAGGTGTCAAAAGCTCAGGTACTGTAGAACCTGAAACAATAGACAAAATTTGCTACCTGTTGTAAATAAGTGATAGCTCTCAGTGTCTTGTTTCCTGTTAAAATATGTTACAAATAAATGAATTAGAGGCAGGACCGTTACAGTTACATTCTGCCTTAGAAATATTTGAGGTGCACTACGGACAAAGCATTCAGCTATAATGTAACACCTTCTCCAATGCTCGTCTTTTCCCAGCTCACACTCTATGTAACTGGGGGGAGGGGGGGGGGAAGGCAGCATTTCCAAAGTGATCAGGTCAAAGCTGTAAAGCCGTTTGAAGAACATGACAGTAGCCACTGTTTCTGGGACTCTCTGCACAATGTGTTTCTGGACAAACATGAAACATGAGTGGATAAAAAGCTTGATAAACACTACAAACATCATCTGTTTAAATGAAGCTGACCAAGCTGAAGAACGCATTAAAAAAAAAAAACGCTCATGTTTAATCGACAAACCAAAGCAATACATCTCCGAGGAACAATGCAATTCCCTCTGAGCATTATAATTCACAGTGAGTTGTATGTACTGTACGTGGGAAACTCTGGCATTGGCTCTTGGTCAGGTGAGCACCGCCGAGCTTATGGGCACAAGGCATTGTACACAATGCAGTACGATGACACCTTGGTCAGGAAATGTCTCTGGGGCACTGTCTCCAACCTCAATTTCTTCCTGTCTCTGAGCGGCTGTAAATAGCAGGCTGTAGCTTTGAAGTGGAGCTGGTGTTTGCTCAGGGAAAATGGCACTCAGGCATGTTTGTTTTGCCTCAATAACCATTGAGACATTCGGAGTTGTCCGCTCAAATGCTCTCCAAGAAAGCAGCTGACCCACATTTGAGGGAACTGTATAAAGTCCACCCCAGGGAACCGCAGCTACTCACCCAGTAAGCACCACCGCAGGGACCTTTTGGCCTATTGCATCTTCTCTGTGTTACAATAAGTCTCCATTTACTGTTTCTTTATGTTATACTATTGTTACGTCAATATTTTTCTCATCTGTTGTAATCAATAAATCAAGTGGTCTATGGCCAAATGGAAATAGAATGAAAGCCATATAACCATCTGGTTTATTAGGACATAGGTAAGAACTCGGGCCTAACAGGAAGAAGAATTGTGTAGTTGCTTCAAAGTTGCCACAAATTATAAGCTGGTTCTTTGAAAACTGAGAATGGCAACAGATCACAGGAACTCCCAGAGTATTCTTATTGAATAATCCACCTTTCCCTGGCCTGGGACCGTTACTCATCCTGTGGGTGCTTTTGGACGGTTGCTATTCCAGATTGTAAATAATGGTGGTAACGGGTAGGAGCCATAACATCGAGCGCTCTATAAACTTAAATATACCATGAGTGCCTGCGGACTGGTGCTATTATCCTGGTTTCTCCAGTGATACCGGTAACTATCAGTTTTATTATCTGGAATGTCCTCCACAGGTTGGATTCACAGTGAAGGCCATAATATTAACTTCTCCCCCAGCCCCTCCCCGCCACCCCCCCGAAACAAAAATAATATTTGACGTCCATGTTTCTTCAAAATAGAAGCATTGTGGATGATCACACAGCTCATGTGTACAACAAAAGGGAAGATTGCGCTAAGGCCTGGACCGTATCAAACGCGGCAGCTGCACAATCTTCTGTCACAGGATCTGACCTCGCAAACACATCGGGAAAGTGTCATAAATGCCGAAACAACAAGAATAAACAGTGTGGGAGACGGGAGGCGAGTAAGAGAAAGGGACGGATGAAAAGCTTTTGGGTACGCTCTGTCACATCAGCTTCTCCATCCTTCTGCACAAAGCTGCAATCAAGGCATATTCTGCGCTTCTCAAAGAGCCTCATTGAGGGGAAAAAAAAAGGGGGTTCCTTCTAGTTCAGGCAATGTGTGCGACAAACCGAGAACGAGGAATTCTTAAACTTTCTAAAGCTGAATAGCGAGCTGATGATAATAATTTTCTTCTTTTTCCTGTTCTACTCAGATACGGCGTGGTGCAGCCGCCTGCAATTACGCTCCCTCTCTGGTCTTTTTATGAGTGCTGAATGGGGCTGATGAGGAATGGGTATGTGAAGTTGGTCTTACCATGCAGGAAGCCTCACAAACACAGAACCACTCACTCCTACCCACCCAGCTGTGATACAATCGTATGCACACTCCGAGCATCATGTCAGGGCAGGGATGAGGATGACTCTGGTTGTCCTAGACCATTACTTTTCCTTTTTTTTAAACTACATGTTCACAATTTTAGGGAACGAAAGGATCTATCTTTATCTTTTATAGCATAAACATTTTGAAATTTGTGCACGAAGAAATAGATTTGCTTCTTGTAAAGTATACACTACTTCCTTATCCACCACTTGGTAATGAACTGTTAAATCATAGGCTTTGATTATGAGGCTAGAGCAAACTAGCTCCTACTAATGCAAAGTTCATGCTGCCTAATATTTACAGGCCTTTGGAAACAGCTTATATCTGTATAGTTCTGCCCTATTCCCCAAGGTTCCCCATTTCAGGCTCTGACTCGTCACACACAGGGTTCTTACTGGTGACTTACTCACTGCTGTGCTGACCAGATTTATTACTGATACCATTCATTCTTCTACAGCAGGAGGCATTCCACCGTACTTTACATAAGTTATGGTTGGGGGAAAAAAAAGTGACAAAACCCCTCCACGTACAGTGTATAGCAAATACAAGTATCACTTGTGAGCGCATTCACATGTCTCCGACAGGTCTACAACCCTGCCTTTCACCAGGATCTCTCAGGCTACGGCCCCGCGTCTGCGAGGCAGGCGGCGCGTGCAGCAGAGTCCCCCGGTCTGCAGTGAGCTGCAGGGGGAAAGACAGGGGAGGGGCGTGATGGGGGAGCGCGGCCGTTACGTCACCCGACAGGTTCGCTCCTCATTGGCTGCACCACCAGGGGGCGTGGCCTAGCGCTCTGTCGCGAGTCCTGATCTCAATTTTCTTGAGAGCAGGAGTTTCTTTCGGCGCAGCACGGCGTCCCCGGCCCCATTGTGGGGCGGCTCTTGTCCCTCCAGCGTCCGCAGCAGTAGCCAGCGGGCACCTGGCCTTAGCATACAGCGCTTCCACTGCAGCAAGGGATTTTGGGAAATGAAATGCAAACGAGAACACCTTTTGCTTCATGTCTATTTTAACACGGACCCCTAAAGCGTTTGCCTGCCGTATTACACAGCTATTCAGCACAGCCTGGGTTAAAGGATTGCACAGTCAGTAACCCTACTCACAGACAGCTGTCTCGACCTTTTGGGTCTCTTCCCTGTGAGCACTGTATGCTAAGACATAATGGTGAAAAGCAGGGTTAAATACCTTTCTGAGACAGGAATTTGCTCACAAGTGATATTTCTATTTGCTGTGCAGCTTATTTGGAATTGTGTCCATTTGCAACTGGTCAGCATGATGGAAAAGGTTTATCTGGAACAGGGAGAGGTTCAGCACTTTGGCCAGTTCCTGTAGTGGAGCCTGGCAACAATGGGGACAGTTGCCATATGCTTATTGGTTGCTAATTCTGACGCCTCAATGGTCAAGTTTATTGCATTACACAAAAAAGCCTGGTTAGAATCTGATGAGAGAAGTTTAAGCAACAATTGTGCCTGGGATCTCTTGTGCTCCTGAATCCATGTTTGTAATCCAATATGATTACTCGTCCCATTAATTCTGAAACAGAGTCTATGTCCAAAACACTGGACCCAATCTAAATCTTGTGTGCTAATGTGTCAACTCATCATAGTCTCTGACCACTCACGGAGCTTGTCTCAAGTTAGAATAAGTGTATTATTTTCTAACAACATGATACGTCCCCCAAAAGGCAGGATTTGTACGTCCAATCAGAGAAACAATCTCCAGTGTAGGGAAAACCTGGGAATAAATTAGTGGCCAGAACACAATATATATATATATATACTAGCTGATATACCCGGCGTTGCCCGGAGGCAGGGAGGGAACGGGGTGCGTTAAAGGCAGGGAGGGGGCGTGAAAGGCAGGGAGGGGGCGTGAAAGGCAGGGGGGGGCGTGAAAGGAAGGGGGGAGCGTGAAAGGCAGGGGGGGGAGTGAAAGGCAGGGGGGGCGTGAAAGGCAAGGGGGGGCGTGAAAGGCAGGGGGGGGCGTGAAAGGCAGGGTGGGGCGTCAAAGGCAGGGGGGGCGTCAAAGGCAGGGGGGGCGTGAAAGGCAGGGAGGGCGTGAAAGGCAGGAGGGGGTGAAAGGCAGGGGGGGGGGTGAAAGGCAGGGGGGGGAGTGAAAGGCAGGGGGTGTGTGAAAGGCAGCTGGGGTGTGAAAAGCAGGGGGGGTGTGAAAGGCAGGGGGGTGTGTGAAAGGCAGGGGGGGGTGAAAGGCAGGGGGGGCGTGAAAGGCAGGGGGGGGCATCAAAGACAGGGGGAGGCGTCAAAGACAGGGGGGGGGGCGTCAAAGGCATGGATTCCTCCCCCTGCATTTCCTCACCTGGCAGCATGCCGCGCTCCTCGGGCTGCCACTGGTTCTTTCCCCCTCGTGGCCTCCACCAACTCCCGGTGGCACAAAGGAGCTATTGCACGGCCGCAACTCCCTGCCGCCCTCCTCCTGCTCCTCGAGGATGTTGAGCCGGGGTAGCGGCGTGTGGGGGTGGGTGATGAGCCGTAGAGAGCGTGCTCTGGGGGGTGGGGAGGGAAGTGGGAGAGCGCCGGGGAGCGGGCTTACGCATGTCAGCCCCCAGCCACGCATCTCCCTCCCCTCTGGCTTCCGGGAGAGGCGGAAACAACTCCCTGCCTCCCTCCTCCTCGGGGATGTTGAGCCGCCATCTTACCCACTCTGGCGCCATTTTCATGTTCACCTGAGCACACAAAAAGGCGCGGAGAAGAACAAAGGGAAAGGGAGAGGTGAGCGGTATAGGCGAGGGAGACGCTGCCTGCCCACTGCCTGTCCCCCCGCCGGGGAGGGAAGTGAGTGCTGGGGAGGGAGTGAAGTGAGCGCCGGGGAGGGAGTGAAGTAAGCACCGGGGAGGGAGGTGAGTGAGCGCCGGGGAGGGAGGTGAGTGAGCGCCGGGGAGGGAGGTGAGTGAGCGCCGGGGAGGGAGGTGACTGGGCGCCGGGGAGGGAGGTGACTGAGCGCCGGGGAGGGAGGTGAGTGTGATGGGGGGGGACTGTGTGTGTGTGTGTGTGGCGCCGAGGGGGAAGAGAGTGGCAGTTGGGTGACGTCAGACCCACCAATCTGATTGGCCAGAGGCTGAGGACCAATCAGATTCACCGCAGATAGCACTAACCTTTCGATTTTATATATTAAGATATATATATATATATATATATATATATATATATATAAAATAAAAAAATAAATAGATGATACCGTTCT
Organism: Ascaphus truei; assembly: GCF_040206685.1. NCBI lineage: Eukaryota > Metazoa > Chordata > Amphibia > Anura > Ascaphidae > Ascaphus > Ascaphus truei. The sequence continues at coordinate 19,467,626 of NC_134489.1, forward strand.
GTGGCTAACAAAATGCTTTTATTTGTGCGAGCTTTCGAGATACACAGATCTCTTCTTCCGGCGATGTTACAATGAATGAAGCAAGCAAAAGGTATACTTAAAAACAGTGTCTCTTGGAATGTTATCTGTGCTAGTCCTTCCCCCGGTGTGGATGTGTGCTTGCTTCATTCATTGTAACATCGCCGGAAGAAGAGATCAGTGTATCTCGAAAGCTCGCACAAATAAAAGCATTTAGTTAGCCACAAAACGGTATCATCTATTTATTTTTTGATTATTGAAGCTCGGCTAACACGGTACTGATACCTCTACATATATATATATATATATATATATATATAAAAGAAAAGGAAACTGAGTTAAGCTGTGCACTGAATCAGCTGACAGATGTGGAATCACGGCTCAACTCCAAAGAAGCCGAACTGGCAGCTGCACTGAGTGGAAAAAGAAATACAGAAGGACAGCTTCAAGACCTGAGGAAGGACCTGGAGTCTGAGCGTGCTGGCCGCAAGATGGCAGAGAAACAAAAGCGTGACCTGGATGAGGAGCTCAAGGCTCTGAAGACTGAGCAGGACACTACGTTGGACTCTACTGCTGCCCAGCAGGAGGTTTCTCAGATGAAGTTGGAGAAAAAGGTTAGAAACCTAAAACAGACACTTGGCTCACAGAAGCAGTCCGTGGAAAAAATTGCAGTAGAGTTAAACCAGAATGAGAATCTACAGAACAGTAAAGCACCGGTATTGCCACTACAGGAAAACGTATTGGCCATGCCCAAGCATCTGGATTCCACGGAAACCAATATCCATGAAGACAATGGTACAGTAATAGTTGGGGACACTGCCCCAATAAAAAACGAGATTGTCAAGGCTGAACCATCGGAGCAAGCATTAACTAAGCTTTCACCTAACCCGCAGGCAACAACAAAAGGTATAAAGGAGACTCTAAGCACAAGAGGAAGAAGGTGGAGGTGCATCTTCACAAACTGCAGGGCCAGAAGAACTTGTAATTGCCCCGAAGGAAAAAGTCTTCAACTAGAAGGCAAGGAAAAAGAAGAGATGGATACCAGACGCCTCTGACAAAGAGGCTGGTGCATGGGAATAGGGCACGGGCCACTTCACAGAACAATGTTTTGCTGGGGGGAGGGATATGTGATACCATCACTGTCCTCTAGGTCCTGGAATAGGGCAGCCATGGGACTTTCCAGCTTAAAGAGAGTTAATTTGCCCTGAATAAGGTACCCTTGGGTACAGCTAATCAGCCTGGTCTGAATGAACAAGGAAGTGTTTTAAGACAGACACAGGAAGGTGCCATATTGAGAATGACACAGAGAGTGAGAGAGACTGTTTTCCCCAGAGAAGGGGGGAGATAGAAAGTGCTCCCCAGCTAAAGAAAAGTGCTCCCCAGCAAGGAAGGCTGGCACAGTTCCTTAGACCCGCTGGATGGTGGTCGCAGGGTCTGCTGGGACTGCCTGGGTTGTTAACCCCAGGAAGAAGCAAGGATGAGACAGTGCTGAAGCGGGGATATCCTGTCCTTAAAATTGGATTTACAGATGAGAGATTTTCTGAGCTCACGTGGTGCTGAACTCCCCTAGGAAGGAAGGACGCAAGACCGTGCTGAAGCGGGGACGTCTGCTCCAAACCCTGGACTAACATATAAGCAAAATACTTTATTGCTGTGTACAAAGACTTTATATGTTCAGCCATAATAGTACTGTTTTGGGGTGAGAACCAGCTTAGCTGGACAACCAGTTAGTAAGGGCTAAAGCTACGGTATAGTTGGTTTCCCCTAAAGGAAATAGGTGTTATTTTTATGTTTTTTTTTTACTTAAAGGGACGGTGGGCCTGTTGGTGTATGATTTATCCCTGAAAATAAACCCCCTGTATAGAGAAATACAATGTTTCCGGCCTTAATCTGAGACAAGAAGATGCTACAACATGGTGTGGGCAACGCTATACAGGCATACCCCGGTTTAAGGACACACACTTTAAGTACACTCGCGAGTAAAGACATATCGCCCAATAGGCAAATGGCAGCTCACGCATGCGCCTGTCAGCACGTCCTGAAGAGCAATACCGGCTCCCTACCTGTACTGAAGTTGTGCGCAAGCGGGGAGACTATAGAGCCTGTTACAAATGTGTTATTTACATCAGTTATGCACGTATATGACGATTGCAGTACAGTACATGCATCGATAAGTGGAAAAAAGGTAGTGCTTCACTTTAAGTACATTTTCGCTTTACATGCATGCTCTGGACCCATTGCATACGCTAATGGGGTATGCCTGTATGTATATATATATATATATATATATATATCATGGCTGGTCCAGACTGCCTCTCTACCCCCTGTCATGTAAGCCCTTAGGAGTTCTAGGCTGTGACAGGCTATCCTGCGGACATTGACCCCCCCCCTCATGCTGACTCTCTGAGTGACAGACGAGGTGATGCCACAAGGGTCTGTGTACAGCCAGTCAGGGTACAGACTTTGT
>NC_134489.1:19772610-19860110 GCF_040206685.1 Ascaphus truei
CAGCTCTCACAGGTGATCTCCCTGCACAGAGAGAGCTGCCTCTCCCTGCACAGCTCTCACAGGTGATCTCCCTGCACAGAGAGAGCCGCATCTCCCTGCACAGCTCTCACAGGTGATCTCCCTGCACAGAGAGAGCCGCATCTCCCTGCACAGCTCTCACAGGAGATCTCCCTGCACAGAGAGAGCTGCATCTCCCTGCACAGCTCTCACAGGTGATCTCCCTGCACAGAGAGAGCCGCATCTCCCTGCACAGCTCTCACAGGAGATCTCCCTGCACAGAGAGAGCTGCATCTCCCTGCACAGCTCTCACAGGCGATCTCCCTGCACAGAGAGAGCTGCATCTCCCTGCACAGCTCTTACAGGCAATCACAGGGTTTTTATTTACATTTTAATACTAGTGTACAGGAGCAGGGGGTCTCCGGAGCAGCACCGCATTCATTTCAGCCCCGGGGACACCTGCTTCCCGAGTTAAAGGCCCTGGTATGGTATTTACCTGTGCGTTTAAATGTCCAGGTCACGTGACGCGGGAGATTTAAAAATTGCAGGGGAATACCGGCACCCCATACCCCGGTATCATTAGTTGCCTGTAACTCGGCAAGCAAGGCGTCCATGGGGCTGAAATCAATGCTGTTCAGCTCAGGAGACCCCCTGCTCCCGCACACTAGTATTAAAATGTAAATAAAAACAGCTTCATTACCTTAGCGGCAAGTCACCAGGGTGGGTGGTTAGGCCTGCCTGGAAGATTGCGGGAAGCGTTAACGCCTTCACTACCATAGCAGTGGTAACCACTAAGGTAATGAAGGAGTTAGCCACTCCTGCAAGGCCTAAACACCCACCACAGGCCAAATACCCCCTTCACCCACCCCTGCTACCCACAATAAAACGGGCAATAGTATTTAACCCCTTCATTGCCTTCGCGGTTAGCCGCTAAGGTAATGAAGCTGCCTGTAAATGTATTTTTATTGCATTGGATTGAAGCCGGGGGTCTCCGGTGCTGATATTAATGTGCATCAGCTCCAGAGACTCCCGGCTTCAATCCGATGCGATAACAATAAAAAATACATTCTAAGTCCTACTTGCAAATCCCATCCGCCCCCTAAACTCGCTAGTTCAGAGCTCCGCTGAGATAATCAGAGCTACTAGAAAAGGGCGATTTTAGAAAAAACGCGAGTTGGAGCTGCTTTTCAGCCGCCGCTCGGGAGATGCACTTACCCAACGAGTTTGGCATGTTATCTGAGCTTTCCGAATAGCAAACTGGCCAAATCGTTTGGGAACTGCTCAAAAAAATCGATGAGTTAGTTATCGAAGTTTATAGAATAGGCCCCTATGACTATTCTATGGAGCTGAGCTTTTCATTGGCGTGGGAAGAGGTCGTCAGAGCATTTTGAAAGTACCCTTTGTCTCAGTACTTCCCTTACCCACCTTATTGATTCCTTCATTTAGTTGCAGTATTCAACCCATACCCCCTCTGCAGGGAGGCTGTTACATGTACTCCCTACCTGTTATCAGTGAACATGGACCTTCTCAAATTTCCTTTTAACATACAGATGTAGCAGGTTTCATTGCTCCCCTAGATCAGCGGTGCACAAACTGGGGGGCGCAAGATTATGTAGGGGGGGGGGGGGCGCAAGATTATGTAGGGGGGGGGGGGGCGCAAGATTATGTAGGGGGGGGGGGCGCAGGCAGCGTGCGGGGAAACCTGGGGGCGGGCAGAAGCTCCGTGCTGAGGCTGCTTCCAGTTCTCTGCTGTGTCTGTGTCAGAGGGGGCGGGGCCTTGCAGAGGGGGCGGGGCCTTGCATAGGGGGCGGGGCCTTGCAGAGGGGCCGTCACTGCTCACAGACAAGCCCTCCTCCTCCTGTCTGTTACCCGCCCGTTTTCAGCAGCACATGTGGGGACCTGAGCAGGCTTATTTACTCCTCCACCCAGTGTGTGTGTGTGTGTGTGTGTGTGTGTGTGTGTGTGTGTGTGTGTGTGTGTGTGTGTGTGTGTGTGTGTGTGTGTGTGTGTGTGTGTGTGTGTGTGTGTGTGTGTGTGTGTGCGCGCGCACTGCAGTGTGTGGGTGTTGTGATTGAGTGTGTGTTGTGGCTGTGTGTGGGTGTTGTGATTGAGTGGGTGTTGTGGGTGTTGTGATTGAGTGTGTGTTGTGGCTGTGTGTGGGTGTTGTGATTGAGTGTGTGTTGTGGCTGTGTGTGGGTGTTGTGATTGAGTGTTTATTATGGCTGTTTGTGGGTGTTGTTGATGTGTGTGGGTTTTGTGATTGAGTGTGTCTTGTTGCTGTGTGTGGGTGTTGTGATTGAGTGTGTGTTGTGGCTGTGTGTGGGTGTTGTGATTGAGTGTTTATTATGGCTGTTTGTGGGTGTTGTTGATGTGTGTGGGTTTTGTGATTGAGTGTGTCTTGTTGCTGTGTGGGGGTGTTGTGAGTGGGTGTGTGTTTGTTGGTTGTGATTGAGTGTGTGTATGTGTGTGTGTGCTGTGCCTGTTGGTTGTTTATCTGTGTGTTGTGATTGAGTGTGTGTTGGTTGTGATTGAGTGTTGGTTGTGTGTGTTGTGAGTGGGTGTGTGTTGGTGTTGTGATTGAATGCAGCAGTGCACAAACTGAGGGGGGGGGGATGCCCCGGGCGCAAGATTATTTAGGCGGGGTGCGTGCTGCAAAACTTGGGTGCGCAGGCGAAAAAGATGTGCGCGTGCGACCAAGAAGATGTGCGTGCGCGGGCAGCCGAAGATGTGAACGGCGGCCGAACAGAATAGTGCAGGTGGCGGCCACGTGATTCGGAGGTACGGGGAGGAGCGCGCGTGAGCGCTGTGATGTCAAACGCCCCTCCTTCCGGTGTCTGCCCTACAATAGCGCTGTGTTCCTGCTCTCCTCCGCCGGCAACCTGCTTCGCTGCGATCCTCTGCGAGTGAAAGGGTCGGCTGCCCCTATATCAATCATACTATGAATGTACAGAAATAATTTTTAAAAAAAGTGAAAACACTTCCCCGCTCGTGCTTGCAAAATTATGCAGGACACCCTGCGCTCACGCTTGGAGAGTTGGTGATGTCACCACTCTCAGCGGCAGCGTGGACGCAGCCTAATTTTGCAAGAGCGAGCTGTTGAAGTATGTAAGTATTTAGGCTGCGCTTATAGAGCCGACGTCGCCCGAAAAATCGCCAGCAATATTTGATTTTTCAGGGGCTGTCGCCTCATGTGACAGCCCCTGAATACAGCTTTCGCTAGCGGTGACGTCGCGGGCACTATACGCGCGGCCTTAGACATATTTGTATTTACATTGTATACTGTTTAATAAAGGTTTTTTTTTCATGTGATTTTGATTACATCAGGCAGGGGGGGCCCGAGAAATTTCATGGATAAAAAGGGGGGCTCGGCATAAAAAGTTTGCTCACCCCTGCGCCTAGATAACACAATATATCTCATTATAATGCCGAATATCACAGAGTTTCCGTAGGATTCAATGGCAGCGATGGTGCCAAATGCCACACAACATATCCACTAAGGCCCGGGCCATGGTGCCTTCGCCCACGCGGAGGCGTGAGAGGCTGTGGGAAAGCGGGAGCTTTCCCTGGCCATGGTCGACGGGCCGTGGGAGGCGTCCTAGGGGCGTCACGGAGCTGGTTCGCCCTCATTGGGCGAACCGCTCACGTCACCTGCGTGTTGCGCCAACAAATCAGTTTCAACTGATTTCTTGCACAACGCGCGCCTCCACCCGCGTGCGCCCGCGCGGTTTATGGGCGCGACCAATGCCTTAAGGCAATCTGATCACACCTCAACGCGGTCTCCAACACGATGGACTGAGCCTAAATCTCACCACAAGGGGACAACGAAGCCTCCAACATGTGTAGTGTGCCACCTGGTCTTGGGTTGTAGTTGTGGACACTCAGTGATGTGTTGTGTCTGTGCCGGCACAGCTACTGCTCTGTTCTTTTTCGCGGCCGCATCATCTGTTATTTTATATCGGTGTCATGACAGATGTACCTCTAACCGCACTGATAACACTGCTTTGTTAGTCCCGTCCTGCTTGTGAGTGAAGGAAATGTTCCATTGACCCAGGCGAGCGCTGCCAAGCCCGAAACAGCAGCTGGGTTAATGGTCTTCCTAATCTTCTCCCCGGGGGGAATCATGGTGACTTCAAACATTCTGCAGGGAGAAGTTATATCGCTAGTAACAGGAAACTGCAGCCCTGATTTAAGGGGGGGTCAAACACATTAACCCCTATAGTGCTGGAGAGGTCAGCAACGCGTTGAAGAGGACTAGAAAACAAGACTGAATGACATGCTCGCTTTCTGTTATTTAATTCCCATTTTGCAACATGTCAGGGTCAGAGATTGAGGATTAGCGGCAGAAAAACGGCATCATCTCCATTTTTCTGTAAATGTATTTTTTTCTTCCCTTTTCCTCTTTTTAATCGCTCTCTCTTTTCTATCCCTCCTTTCCTCTCTGTCTCCACATTCGCTTTTCTCGTTTATTTTGCTTGCACTCTATCTTTTATATACGTTCCCCTATAACGCTTTTATTTCATTCCCCATTGTGCTTTTCTTCCTCATATTCTGTTTTTTCTTTTACTGCATTACAATGTTTCTCTCTCTTCCTTTCTATTCTCCTCGCTTTCTTTACATTTCCTTTGTACCCTATTTTTTACTCTTTTCTTTCACCTCTCACCTTTTATCTCTTTTTCTTCATTTTGTCTCAATTTCTTGCTTTACATTTCATCTACTTTTATGTACCGTTCTAATTGTTCTCTCTTTCTTTTCTTCTCGCCTTCCTCTCCCCCCCCCCCCACTCTTCTTTCTTTCTTTCTCTTTTTATTACTGCCTATCAACTTCTCTTTGTTTTCTACCCTTCTTTTTCAGGGTCCTTAACTCTCTTATTAGAAATGGAGTTGACAAGTAATTAAAGGAATTGATTTGCACACCTCAATCTTTGCCAAATAAGTGCTCTGCCATCTGTGGCATCAGCTGTCCTTCCTTGAGGTCTCCCCATGCACCTGAGATCGTGTTTGTAAGGGGCAGCCCTGCAGCAGGTACACACAAGGCACAGGTGCGGAGCACATACAACCCTCTGTCCTCTCCTCCTGGGGCTTCAAGTCCTTGCAATCATCTTCCTAGTTGTTCATTTACGTTGCATGCATCTCTGAACAGGAGCATTCAGCTCCACATGACCTGCTGGATCAGGCATCCTGGCGCTATGCAGCTGTCCATTAAAAGTAGGGCCAATCAGCTCGTTCCAATCAACACAAGCCAACAGGTACCTTGCGCACATAACTGATGCAATCTGATTGGCTGAGGCTGTTGTCATAGATGGACAAGACCCGTCTCCCTTAACTACCAAAACAGCTCTTGGAATGTTCCATTCATCTCCAGTTCATGGGGGAGTTCAAGTTTATATTTGAATTTCATAAACACACTAATCTTTGTTCCTGTTATCAATCTGACTGAAAGGGCTCTGCTTTCATCTACAATACGTAACCCTCTTTGCCCGGCTCTAAAGGAGTTTACATCAGATGGACTTTATACATGACTATGCTCATGGAACAATGATGGGCGCCAGGAAATGTTATAGTACAAACAAGAGCTTTATTGACAGCCATCGATAATGCGCTTCACATAAAAAACATTCTTCCGTTACACATATAAACTGGTGACGATACAGGATTTGTACATCAATGCTTCTTCTCTAGGTAACTCTCACTCTTCTTGCTCTAGGGAGGTACTCAGGCTTGTTCCTTCTGTTAGCTGAATTGGCCACCCCCTGTATAGCTTCCATCGTACTCCATTTCAGCTGGACCCATTCTGGGATTAGCCTTGCTCTCTTTCTCATTGGGATCAGTATTCCAGTGGTGAATATTGTGTACCTCTTCTAAGCACACTAGGTCTGAGTTAGATTCAGACCTTCCGGTTTGGCCAGTCTGACTATACTCCAGGGCTTCTACTTGGAGAACCTCATTGGGACTTATGCTTCCTCTTGTTGGCTGTTTCCCACAGCTTAAAGCCTTTGATAATTACCCTCTAAGGCCCAGATACACTAAGCTCCATTAGGCTACTTAGCATGGATAACGTAAATAAACATTAGGTAATAGCAACGCTCATCCAGGAAAGGGAATAACATTACCGTTATCCCAGTTTTACTCCTTTAAATAGTGTAGCCATTGGGGGAACTACTGCTGGTTTAGCTGCACCAGCACCCATCCTTGGCCAGCTGGTTGGTCCCCATGCGCTGCCGGGTAAAGCCCTGCATGCCTCACTCCACAGGAAGGGCTCGGGGTGGAGCAAAGAGCTGGTGCATATACCTGGTGAGCAATGCATTACCTTACACCGGGGCCCACAAATCACTTGTTCTGCCCCTGAGCTTAGTGTTACATTTGTACAGCCATTAGCGTTAACGGTATGCAAACAAGGCGAGATAGAGAGTCCTATTATACTAGAGTATCAAGTGACATCATCTTCCCAAAGCCTTCTTTTTACAACACGTGGAGAGATATCGGTGAACAAAACTCAACCCACCTGAGATACCTTGGAAATACAGTATGCTAAATGTAATCATTTCAATATATTTTTCATATGGGAGTGACGTCACCTTTAGGTATGACGTGCTTAACGTGAGTCATGTTATGTGAAGTTAATGCAATGTAGTGCTAACATCAAGCTGAATTCCATGCCAAATTGTATTTTCTATTCCCTCACTTAGGTGGAAATCAAGGGGTCTCTGGAGCTGAACAGTGTTACTTTCAGCTCCAGGCACCCAGTGCTTTCCGAGACCCATATGTGCTGCCGATATTCCCTGGCTTTTAAATCTCCCGCTGAGCACAGGCCAATAGGGAGCTACAATGGATGAGAGGGTAAGTATCTTGGGAAGCAGGAGGTCCCCGTAGCTGAAATTAACATGGTCCAGCTCAGGAGACCCCTTACTTCATACCTAGAAGCAAATAAAAAACCCTAGGTGGAACCACACCTTTAACATGGCATAAAGCCTATGCTAAAGAAATAAACAACGACCATTGTTTTGCATGTAATTCGCTTTGTGGATATAGTTAACATCAGGAAAAATAATGTGTTACAATTTTAGGTAAACTCACGTTATTTGCCCTGATTTAAATGGAGCTTGTGTATCTGGGCCCAAGTGTTTGTGTGTCTAATCAAACTGTGAACTATCCTAAAACAAAAGTAACTTATCCTGGAACCGGAATGGAGGATGTGTTCCTCTCACAGCTCGCAGGCATAATGGAGCTGTCACAAGCTAATTATCCCGCGCGCTAATTGCCTACATCATTTTTTGATGTTGCCTCGAGCCCTTTCAGAAGCTGGTGGCCTTCTGTTCTCCAACATGGGAAACGTGGCATTGCATAGGCTGAACTCTGGGCAGCCAATGTGCAGAAGGGAGGGAGCTGAAGCCAGGGAAGACAGCAGAGCTGCTGTGTACAGATCGCAGACCTTTACTAACCTGCTGGAAAGTAGGGGAGATGGATAAAGAAGTGGACCAATATATGCAACAGGGGATATTACAAACAGGGCTGGGGGGAGACTGTGGCTGACACAATTGGCAGCCAGACAGAAATCGGGCTTAACTTCCACTATCGGACGTATGGACGGACATCTACTCGCTGACAGGACCTCTACTCGCTGACAGGTGCATTGGCCCCTTCCACTTCTCCCCCACTCACAAATTTGTAGGGGCCTTCCCCCCATGCTCTAATAATTCTGGGTGGCCTGCACCCTTGGTCAACAACTTATAGGGCTATTCTCAATCCCATCACCACCCCAGTCAACAATTTTAGGGCCCTTCTAAATAGTGGCACACCTTTGCTGATGTGCCAGTGGGGTCTGGAACATATTGCAAAGCTGTATACTGTATGTCTTGAAATGTTGGAGCAAAATAATGTACTTTGATCGAATAAAGCATCAGTCCTCTATTCACCAGTAAATGTTTGTTTTCTTCTTCTTTTTTCCCCCACTGTGAGCTGCGTATTTAGCAAAACAACTCTTTTTAAAGTCTGTAGTTGCATTCTGAAGTTATCCTGTGCGGAAAATCTGCCTCCCTGGGAAATGAAAATGGCCACTGCCATTCACTATTTTTTAAGTGTCGCCTTAAGTGTCAAAAATGATTTATATCAGGTGTATTGGCGCAAACCAGAGCGATGCCGTGATGCACAAAAGTAAGTGGTATGTGCTCATCTTTTATATGTGCGCAAAAAAATATAGCTGAAACTGTCAAAATTGTACGCCAAGTTAAACCTGGCGTAAGTACTTAAGTCTGTTTATATTGTTAGCGCAGGCTTAGAAGCGCTTAAGTTATGTATCAACCAACATTGTTCCATTGTAGAGACAAGTGTTAGAAGCGGTGCACAGCAATCAGAAAATCAAAAACAGAAAAGAATTTATTCAGCCAATACCATGAGGTAAAAAAGAGAGCGCAGTCCCTCTAACGCGTTTCGCACCCATGGGGGCGCTTTGTCAAAGAGTAACACATATCAAAATACACAGCTGTTATATAGTCACTCCCCCCTCACTAAGACGTCAGCAACAGCTGATGTGTGGGCGCCGTCAACACCAGCGGAAGGGAATCCCCATACTAAGTGGATGTAAACCAGACGCCAGGACCATGGTAACGTAATTGATGCACTTACAAAGCTAGGGATCACAAACAAAGTGATAACTCCCACAAAGGCTCAAAGCCTGGAGTGCGGTCCATGCACTGATACAATTACTTAACAGAACAAAGTATTTCAAAAAAGCAATATTAATATAGCGTCCCTAATAACAAATGCAACCAGTGATGGAATAAATGACCCTATAATGAATATAGGACACATGAGATATATAACATACCACAATTCTAGACGTAATAATCAACATATGTCGGTGAAATGCATACATGCCACAATAATAGACGTTGAGAGAGATATCCAGGTGGAACATAACTATAAACACTAGAGTGTAGCAGGTGGCTCAATCTGTGCTGAAGCAGGGATATCCATAAAAGCTGGCCTGTGGGTGGCCCTTGAGGACTAAGTTTGAGACCCTGCTCTAAATCAGGGGTGTGCAAAGGTTTTTTTTACTGCGCCCCCCCTGTGTGCCAGCGCTCGCGCCCCCCTCACCAGTGACCCGGCATCAAATGACATCGCGGGTCATGTGACGTCACATCACGTAACCCCGCAGCGTAATTTCATGCGCCAGGTCACATGACCCCGCTGCGTTATTTGACGCTGCGTTGTCATGGCGACGTGACCAGTAGCCGGCAAATCCCGGGCCCCCCCTTGGGGACTCGCACCCCAGTTTGCGCACCCCTGCTCTAAATCCTCAACTTTCTTACACTGCTTCAAAGTGCCCAGACAGAGTAAGGATTATGGACCAAAACGCTTCCGTAAAATATTTCCTGATAAAGGCCGGTCTCTGGGAGGACTGAAAACATATTCGTAAAACAACGCATTGGTCAGGAGTGGGAGCGGCTGGATCAGCGCGTTATCGATGATAGAATCGGACAGCGGCGTTCTCGTCTTCGGGCGTTTCAGCACATGAAGACACTTTGAACTCAAACGTTATAGTAATCATATTGTTTCACATTAGATGACATCAGTTTAACACATTTTCGAGCTACGCAGGGACATGGACCTATCGCCGTGTGCTACCTGTTGACATAATAGTGATATCAATATAATCACAGTATATAATATAGGTAACCTGCATTCAACCAAGAAAACTATGAAAAGCCGTTATCTTCAATCAATATATTTTATATTACTAGAAAAATGCATCAATATAAATATAAGTAACCATTTCTTATCCTTTAATTCTATCCAACATGCTGCATAAAGGCTGCAACAAAATATCATTGACATGTTTCTTAAAGCAGCAGTCCAAGCTGCGTTTTTAAAAATAAATTCCCCCTTTAATATGTGCATCAATACAATCTACACAATGATAAGTAACTAGCTAAATTGCCGATCGATCCGTTCTCCTGTGATCGATCGGTGAAGGTTCGGCTTGGGGGTTCACTAAATGGCTGTCAGTGCAGCAGACGAGGACCAAAGATGCAAAGTTCTGTGGGGAAGATCATGTGACCAGGCAGTCACTAGATACAATTGGTGCACTGCTAGAGAGAGGGCAGGGCTCAAAAAGGGGTGTGCCAGAGCCTGTTTCAGAAGGGGATATGACTTTGTAAATGGTTGCTATAGAAACAAAAAATGCCTGTTACATTATAATAAATTAAAAATGTAATTGAGAGATGTTAAAAAAAAAATGCTACAAGTATTTTCTCATAATACAGATCGAATTTAATTTAAAAAAATACACATGTAGGATATTGCTTGGTCTGCAGCTTTAAGGCAAAATTTGGGGATTTTTACTTACAAATGCAGAGGTACTGTCGCTGCCGCCTTTATTCTAAAGCTTACCCGAATAAATGCGGGGCTTTTCTCCGTTTCTATCAGAGTTTCCCGCGCGGCGGCCGCATCATCAGATAAGCGCTAATGGCGCTTATCATTGAAAGCGCCCGCGGCGCGGGAAACCAGCCGGAAAAAAGCCGCGCGCCTCCCCGGTTTAAAAATTCCCGCGGTGGCGGACGCAGAAGGATAAAGGCGGCCACCACTGTATATTGACATTTCTTACCTTGCAATGGATCCAGGGCCGTCTTAACATATGGGCACGCTGGGCAGTTGCCCTGGGGCTCCACAGCATAGGGGTCCCCACGCGCCCAGCCCATGCGTGCCCACCAATGCTCTCCCCCCGCCCGGCACCACGGCTCCGCTCGCTTTCGCCCCGCCCGGCACCCCGGCTCCGTTCGCTCTCCCCCCGCCCGGCACCCCGGCTCGCTCTCCCCCAACCCGGCACCGCTCGCTCGCCCCCGCCCGGAAGTGGAACCCCGGCTCTGCTCGCTCTCTGCCCGCCCGGCACCCCGGCTCCGCTCGCTCTCTGCCCGCCCGGCACCCCGGCTCCACTCGCTTTCGCCCCGCCCGGCACCCCGGCTCCGTTCGCTCTCCCCCCGCCCAGCACCACGGCTCCGCTCGCTTTCGCCCCGCCCGACACATCGGCTCCATTCGCTCTCCCCCCGTCCGGCACCCCGGCTCCGCTCGCTTTCGCCCCGCCCCCCGGCTTGCTCTCCCCCAACCCGGCACCGCTCGCTCGCCCCCGCCCGGAAGTGGAACCCCGGCTCCGCTCGCTCTCCGCCCGCCCAGTTCGCGTCACAATCGCTCGCAGCCTAGCAGTGCAGCACTTCCGGTGCCTGCTGCTGCTAGTGAGCGCGTGGGAGGCTGGGAGCGGCAGTGTAGGCCGGGCCCCGTGCACTGCTCTGCCCGGGGCCCGTAATGTTGTTAAGATGGCCCTGAATGGACCGCATGAGAGTTCTGTATAGATGACATTAGAGACATCACAGGTCTCCTCTCCATTTATCACTAGAAGATAATCATTGTCATGGCATTGCTGGCCCCTCTGACAATGAAGGTGTTACATATATATATATATATATATATATATATATATATATATATATATATATATATATATATACACACACACATACATATACTATAAATGCCAACTAAAAACTGTTTAACGATTCCTACTTTTATTTAATTAAATCTAGAGCAATGAGGGGAGATTTCTGTTTCATTAATTCCCTCGTTAGAGGCCTTTTTTGTTTAGTGCTTTCAGCTGTGTAAGTCCCATTTATTATTACGGCACATTCACACAACATTTCACTTATTATATCATCAGATTAAACTATCCTAAATAATGAATTACTCTAATTACAGGGAAGCTTGGGAGACAGCTCCGCAGAGTGCAGATGTGGCAATCCCGGAGAGTACAGTGGTACAGAGTATGCTCAGCTAGGGCAGCACGTACTCAACCCCAAATCCGCCTTCTTCTGAATCCTTGTGACCCCAATGCTCCCTTTCAAACGCCTGCTGCTGGGACATTTGGGGGAAATCCCCGCTCCTGACTCTAAGGCTGCGGCCAGGGTGGCGCTGAGCGTGCCGGCGTTCATGCGCGGCGGCGCAAGCAAGCGGCCATATGCCTCGCATGCGCAGGCGCTTGCTCACGCTGGCCACACACACATTGCCTCAATGTGTTTCGTAGCGGCCAGCGGGAGCGCGCCCGCCCGGTCAGAGCCACCCTAGCCGAAGCCTTAGGTGCTTGAGGGAGGCTGTGACACATTGCAAAGCAGCAAAGGTGTTAAAGTTGTCCCTGGTTTTAAAAGGATGGATATTTCTCCCCGCCCCCCTCCCTCTCATTCTCCCTTTGCAATGCTTTTGTGGCTCCTTTGGCACAGGAGGGGTTAAACAGATGATCGCTGGATCAGGAGCGCTGGAACTATGTTGTGGGTGAGGGTGCTCAGAGCTGCCGAAACTGGGTTCGGGCCCACGGTGGGAAAAATATGTTGCAGGCCCCCCCCCCCAGTAGCTCCTTTCTCTCCAGCACTTAGCTGTGGCGGCCGCCTTCTCGCTGCCGCCCCCCTTCTCCTTCCGAGCCGCCACGTGATGTCGTGCGGCGTTGCGATGCTATGGTAACGCGACGTCATTTGTCGCTGCGGTTCAGAGGGAGGGCGGGGGCGAGGAGCGACAAATAATGACACTACCGAGAAAGACAAAACATGTGCAACATAGCCAGGCCCCGGGCCCCCTTCTGGACCGCCGGGCCCTGGTAATTTGCACCGTCTTCTCAGCCCCTCTCGTCAGCCCTGGTGGTGCTGTACATATTAAATCCGTAACATACATGCACCACCATTATGTAACAATGTATAAACCCAGCGGGTTGGGTGGGGTCTTCAGCACTGACAACACACCATACTTTGGCCCAGATCCTCTAAATGGTGCTAAGCTTTAGCACGCCTTTACTCCCATTCATAATGGGCCTGCTAAAGGTTAGCACTCTTTTGTGGATCGGAGCCGTCGGGTTTCCCATTGAATTTTCTGTTGGATTCATGTGTAAAATGATACTGAAACCATTGTGGTTATCACACTAAGCTCCGGTGCGTGGCATCCCGATCCGGCGTGAACTGCCATTGAAGTCACTGGCCCGCGATACGCCACGCGGGAGATGAGCCAATCCCAGCGTTAGCTCTGTGCTGTGACATTTCCCTGCTCTTGCCCATAACTTTAGTAATTTCCACCTGCAGAGCCCCGTGTCCCGCTGCTATCTCCCTGCTCATTGATCGCTCTGATTTATGGAAGCTTTTTCAAAATGATGGCAAACCCATAAATTCAGCACGCTGGGTGCTGGGAGACTTAACCCATCTACTGATGGATAGACCGTAGGCTCTGTACAGTAAGTAGGATCCCAAAACTTATATTTAACCAGTTGTGTGCTAGTGGTGCAAGGATGTATGTATGTATAACTTCATTTATATAGCGCCGACAGGTTACTCAGTGCTTCACACAGATAATACAGTGCAGGGAATTAGAATATCACAATAAGCACAGCAAAGTCAGACAATAAGAAAGGAAATTCCTCGGAGAGCTTACAATCTAATTGGTATGTTGGGAGAGTTACAGAGACAGCAGGTGAGAGAATAAGTGCAGTAGATGGCAGCGCTTGGCCAGAATGGTTGGTAGGAGTGACTGTGGGTCAGTAGCCATGACTCTAGGCTACTTCTTTTGAGATGTAAGGAGGGAGGGAGAGAGAGGGAGAGACAGAGACACAGAGAGAATAGAGGATTTGTGTGGGTGCTTTTTATTGAGGGGTGTAAACGTTGTTGGGAGAGAGGTGTATAAATAATGGTGCAGTGTATGGGCACAGGCATAGGTGGAAGGGAGGAGAGATGAAGCAATGTGGATAGGAGGGGAGTGGGGAAGGTGGAGCGAACAGGAAATTTTTACAAAGGAGTGAGGAAACAGACAAAGCAATAGGGAGGGCATAGTGAGATGCAAGGAGAGAAGGTTCCGAGGAGAGAGTTCCCAGGTATTGGAGGATAGGAAGAGTGGGAGTTGATATAGCGCTGCCCATGTACACAGCGCTTCACAGCAGAGATTCAGCATTCAGGACAGGAAGAAGCTGCTTCCCAGAATTAGAAGAGAGATCATATCCATTCTACCAAATATAACTGCGATCTTCTCCAGCATGGGGAAGCAACTTCACAGCATACTGAATAAAGAGGAGGGTGGGGGGGGGGGGGGACATCACAGATTCTTGGGGAATGATGGGTTCTAACCCAAAATGATGGGTCTGCTTAGTACCTTAAGCTGCACCAAGGTTTGTAAGTATGTATGTTTTATTTATATAGCACCATCCATGAACACAGCGCTTCAGCGCAGTAATACACGCGAGACAATCATATAACTGATAAATGGAAAAAGCGCTTCCGACATAAAATTAGGAAAAGGAGTCTCTGCCCCGAAGAGTTTACAATCTAAGTGATAAGAGGAGAGAACTTACAGAGACCATAGGAGGGTGTTATGGTAAGTGCGTCTGCAAGGAGTCAAGGTCAATACATATGAGATGTACAGTATAGTATCCACCAATGGAGCTACATATATGCTTAATTGAAGAGGTGTGTTTTAAGATGGAGGGAGACGGTACCAGTCAGATATTGAGGGAAAGGGCATTCCAGAGGCGTGGGGCAGTGAGTGAAAAAGGTTTTACATAGGTGGGAGACACAAAAGGGGTAGACAAAAGACATCCCTGAGCAGAAGCAAGAGTTGGGCAGGTATATAGCGAGAACTTAAGATGTGAGATGTAAATGGGAGGAGGAGAATTTTGTAAGCAATACAGGACAATAGGGATTTCAGCTTAGAGGTTTAGGAGAGAGTAAAGTGATTCTAGCACCAGCGTTTAGGATAGATTGTAGGGGAGACAGGTGAGAGGCAGGAAGGCCACATAGTAAAAGGTTGCAATTGTCAAGACGGGAGAGAATGAGGGTCTGTGTTAGAGATTTAGCAGTAGAGCAACAGAGGAAAGGGTCAATCTTTGCAGTGCTACAGAGGAAAAAATCGACAGGTTTTAGCTATATTGTGAATGTGAGAGGTAAATGTGAGGGAGGAGTCAAATGTGTATGTGACACCTAGCTAGGCAGCGTGCTTGTGGTACTGAGCGTATGATAGTTCTGTCAACACTATTAGAGAAGGGGGCAGTAGGGCCAGGCTTGGGAGGAAATATGAGGAGCTCTGTCTTTGACATGTTACGCTTGAGTTGATGGAGTACCAATCAGGATGATATAGTGGAGAGACATTTAGAGACTTTAGTCTGTACAGCAGGTGTAAGGTCAGGAGTTGAAAGACAAATGTGTGCGTCACCAGCATAGAGGTGATATTTGAACCATAGAGATGTGATAAGGTCACCTACAGAAAGTGTGTAAACAAAAAAGAGAAGAGGTCCCAGGACAGAGCCCTGGGGTACAGTACACTGACAGAGAGATCGATAGAGGAGCAGGAGGTGTTAGCAAAAGCGACACTGAAAGTACAATGGGAGAGGTAAGAGGAAATCCTGGTTAGAGCTCTGTTACAAGAGTATGGAGAAGGAGAAGAGAGAGCAATCAGAGCAAAGTGTAATGACTTTTGTCTTTTCCAGCATGGAGTTCATTAGTTATTTTGGTGAGGGCTATTTTAGTGGAGTGAGCAGTGCGAAGCCAGATTGTAGAGGGTCTAGGACAGGCCTGCATAACTCGTAAAGTGAGAAGGGCCGAACTGCTCCAAGGAAAAAAATTTTGGGCCGCACGGGTAAAAGCATCATCATCATCATCATCTCTCCTCCAGCACCTCTCATCATCATCATCCTCATATATCTCCCCCAGCACCTCTCATCATCATCATCTCTCCTCCAGCACCTCTCATCATCATCTCTCCTCCAGCACCTCTCATCATCATCATCCTCATATCTCCCCAGCACCCTTCATTATCATCCTCATATCTCCACCAGCACCCTTCATTATCATCCTCATATCTCCCCCAGAACCCCTCACTATCAACCTTTGCGATACTCCCCATCTATCTCTCATACCCCCATCTCTCCCCCTCACCCATACACATAATACTCCCCCTCCACATCAAACACAGAATAACCCCCTGCACACCACACACATCCCAGCCCCCCTGCACCTCACATCCCTCTCCCCCCTGCACCTCACAGCACCCCCCATGCACCTCAAATCACCCCCTATGCACCTCAAATCCCTACACTCAAATCACCCCCCATGCACCTCAAATCACCCCTTGCACCTCAAATCACTCCCCCCCTGCACCTCACATCACTTTCCCCCACCTGCATCACACATCTCTCTCCCCTGCACCTCTAATGACCCCCCCCCTGCACCTCCAATGACCCCCCCTGCACCTCCAATGACCCCCCTGCACCTTCAATCACCTCCCTTGCACCTCCAATGACCCCCCCTGCACCTCCAATATCCCGCTTGCACCTCCAATCACCCCCCCCTGCACCTCCAATCACCCCCCCCCTGCACCTCCAATCACCCCCCCTGCACCTCCAATGACCCCCCCCGCACCTCCAATGACCCCCCTTGCACCTCCAATGACTCCCCCCTGCACCTCCAATGACCCCCCTCCCCCTCCCTACCTTGGTTTGCTGCGGAGGAGGCGGCAGAGCAGGCAGGACAGCACACGCTCTAGCAAGCAGCAGGCACGGATGTGCCTCAATGCTAGAGCGCGCTGCTGCCGTGGCTCGAGGGGGAGAGCTGGCTCCTGGGGGAGGGGGAGAGTGAGCTCTTTGGGGAGGTTGAGAGCGGGCCCCTGGGGGAGCGGGATAGCGGACTCGGTAGGGGGGAGAGCGGAAAGCCACCCGCGGGCCGCGTGTTGTGCAGGCCTGGTCTAGGAGCTAATAGGTGATGAGAAAATAGAGCAAATAAGAGAATACAAAGCGTTCAAGGAATTTAGAAGCAAAGACTGGAGGGAGACGGGGCAATAATTAGAGAGACATGCAGGGTCAAGCTTGCTGTTTTTGAGTAAAGGTATAACAGGCTTGAACGAGGTGGGAAAGGTACCAGAGCTGAATTGAAAATATGTGTGAGTGTAGGGATTATAGAAGGAGCAAGAATTTTTGAAGAGATGGGACATAATAGGTTCAAAAGGGCAAGTGGTAGAAGGTGAGCAGCATTTCATCCTCTGTGGCAGAGAAAACAAAGGGTGGAGGAAGGTTGGAGGAGAGTTTGGAAGAGGTGTAGGACAGGAGGAGGGGATGCCTTGCTGAATGGAGGAAGAAATGCAGGTAATAGATGCTGGTCTAAGTAGAGACTCAAAGGGGAAAACTGGGGCAAAGACACGTATTTGTATCTCGCTCCTCTTTGCATTAAAGGAGAAAAACGTGTGTTGTTTTTTTTTCTTTAAATGTATGAAGCAGGGGGTCTCCGGAGCAGAACCGCGTTAATTTCCGCTCCAGGGACCCCCTGCTCCCCAAGACACTTCCGCAGTGGGTGCCGGTAGGAGCTCCAGAGGTTTAGAAGTCTTGGTCACGCGGGCCAATAGGATGCCACCAGGGACGACATTCAATGTAGGACATTTAAGTCACCATTATGTTCCCCGCCCAGCCGGAGCTGCTAGTATCTCGGGAAGCGGGGGGTCCCCATAGCTAAAATTGACGTAGTTCAGCTCCGTAGACCCCCTGCTTCAAACCTTTTTTTTTTTTTAAAAAGTAGGATTGCTGCTTTAATGGGCACCAATTTGCATTTTAAGGGATATAATGGGAGCTTCTGGGGACACATCTTACGGTATATTTGGATGCGTTAAATTCTGCATCTACAGTGTGTTAGTTTGAAAACTGATTGTTTCATGAACTACAGCACAGTACCACTACTTTTCTAAAGCACGTCAACGGCTGCCATCACTGGAGTTTTTTTTATACTGTTTCTTGTAAGAATAACCTAAAGTTGGGGGGAGGGATATTCTGTTCTCCCTCCCCATGTAAATGTAATTACATGTATGCACTCCACTCCCTTTTTAAAGAACCAACAAGAAGACAACGAGGGTAATTTTAATTCAGTAGGACAAGCACACAAGGCAGAAGATAAGGGAACTGAAAACATATCACAGGACCTATTTTACAACCCTGATTTCCAAGACAAGTTAAAAAAAAAAGAGTATTATAAAATACTGCTTTCTTTAAAAGCCTCCATACAGCCTATTACACATATCACTGCCACTCGTACTTACTGGTCCTAGGTGGTACAATGCTGTTAATCTCTCCCTAGCTCCTAAGGCTGACCACACGTTCCCACTCTGTCTCTGAGTCCATCTTATTGCCGAGTTTCATTCTCCCTGGGTCAGCATAAAACACACATCTCATCGCTCACAGTTATCTATCGCTCTGTGCTGCTGTCTGGTACACCGCACAACATCACGGCTGTGTATCTTCTCTATCTGCCCCTGTGTCTGTCTTCTCTTCTGCCAGGATAAAGAACAAACCTCAGCTCTCGTTATATATGTTCTATCTTAGCTCTCTCCTTTCCCTCCCTCCCCAACTCTCACTCACCCTCTCTTTCTCCCTGTGAGCAAAGACGGGCAAATGTGTTGAAATATGATTCACATTATTTTCCCAAAAACTTGTGGAAAAATCAAGATGATGGTGCAAATATATATAATGTCGTGTACCTCATCATGTGCATGAAATGCCCAGGGAGCTGCTACTACATAGGTGAGACAGGGCAGGGGCTAAACAAGAGAATGAACCTGCACCGCCACAGCATCACACGCGGAACAAGAGACAGTCCTGTTGGCGAACATTTCTCTGACTCTGGCCATAAGATGAACGATCTGAGGGTTGCCATACTCAAAGGTAATCTTAAAACCCCGAAAGAGAGACGGTTGCATGAATACAAATTTATGCAACTGTTCGGGACACTTAGCAGTGGCCTAAACAGAGATCGAAATTTTATGAGCAATTACTGACACAAGTGAACTCTCTTCCCATGAGCGCTAAAGGCCATGTCTGTACATACTGTGCTATATGTATGCACACACAGCTGTCTCTCACACATACTTTACTCCTTGTTTTTCCATCCCTATACACCAATAGGGACCACAAAGTATCCACACACACTTTTAGTTGTGCTACTAACTCTCACATTTCCACACCATTTATATCCACTCCCACTCCACACACCTTTTGTAAAGCACTGTATATACTGTGGGCTCTCCATTCATTTTTTATTCACACTGATACACATACATACTCTTTCATCACTTGCTTTCAGGAACCTTTTGACACCTCCAGCCATAAAACACATCCACACCGGGGGAAGGACCAGCACAGATAACATTCCAATAGACACTGTTTATAGTATAGCTTTTGCTTGCTTCATTCATTGTAACATCGCCGGAAGAAGAGATCAGTGTATCTCGAAAGCTCGCACAAATAAAAGCATTTCGTTAGCCACAGAACGATATCATCTATTTATTTTTTGATTATTGAAGCTCGGCTAACACGGTACTGATACCTCTACATACACATATTATTCTGAAGCCAGGGCACGTTGGTATGAATGGCTCCCGATAGCATTAACACGGTTCCCTTTTAAATCACTCCAAGTCCTGTAATATTTCCTCCACTTTATTGGGAAAAGGTAGCAGGGTACAGATGCTTGTGGATGGTGTGTATTGGTGATTATTAGTTAGGAACCGGTAAAAAGAGATGGCCTCACCAAGGGTTATAAACAGAGAAAGGTTCTTTACTCACTGTCTCCAGGGTTGAAAAGGAAGTGAGGTGCGGTGTGGGCAAAGGAAAGGTCTAGGGGCAGACCATGTCTGAACAAACAGGAGGGGGGGCAGACTAGCCCATTCTGGTGAGGATCTCAGAGACTGCTGTAGCAGCTCACTGATGTCATGCTCGCAGGCAAGGAGTGCAACATTGTTGCAAGCCACGCAGGCACAGTATGTGTCTGCAGACTCCATGCAGCTGGGAATAAACTCTGACAGGCAGAAACTGCAAAGGAGAGAGGGGGTGAGTCAGAAATGTGGCTCTTGTTCCATAACACTCCCCGTCTGGTATCTGTAGATACCACTATATGGCAAGCTATGTGGAACATATGTGCAATACATACAACATAACAATATACTGCAAAGGTCCATATTTCCATAGCAATGTGATACCGGCTGGTACCACTGGCATCAAAGTCCTTTGGCCAGGCCTTCCAGTAAGGGAAGCCAGGTGGGTGCGCAGCTCTTGGTTAGCTTGACGCACCACAATGTCTCTTAAAAGTCCACGGCACTGGTAACCAGTTTTTCCCCATCACAGTCCGATTTGGGCATTAGAAGGATAGTCTCTGTAATGGGTCTTAGGAAGGTTTTAACGATCCCATTCTGGGCCACTCGTACTTCCACTTTGCGAACCCTTTCGTCTTCGCTTGGGATAGTTCTTGTTATAAGTCCCATGGGCCATTCATTTCTTGCCACTTGTTTATCTTTCAACAAGACCACATCCCCCACTTGGATATCTGGTTTCACTGTTTGCCATTTGTGGCGTTCTTGGAGTGTCACCAGATACTCACGTCTCCAGCGATCCCAAAATGTGTTGGCCAAGTACTGCACCTGTCTCCACTGTCGTTTGTGCATATCCTTAGAGTTGAAGCCTTCGACTGGGGTGGGGACGTTCCCTACTTTCTGGGTCAGCAGCATTGCTGGTGTCAAAACGCTTGGCGATTCTGGATCTGTTGACACTGGGATTAAGGGCCTAGCATTGACTATTGCTGATATTTCGGCCATGAATGTGGTTAGCACTTCGTGAGTGAGTCGAGTCAGGTCGGTTTTTAGCATTATAGAATCCAAGATACGCCTAACCACTCCGATCATGCGCTCCCATGCTCCGCCCATGTGAGAGGAGTGAGGAGGGTTGAATGTCCACGTGCACTCTTGGTCGCGCAGGTATCTTTGGATACTATTGTCTCTATTGTCCTTAGTGTTTATTTGTAATTCCTTGCATGCTCCAACGAAATTGGTACCACAATCGGAGCGTATTTGTTTAACTGGTCCTCTGACTGCAAAGAACCTTCTGAGGGCATTTATGAAGCTTGAAGCATCCATAGATTCTATAACCTCGATGTGTATAGCTCGTGTACTCATGCAGGTGAAGAGTACCGCCCATCGTTTGCTGTTTGCTAGTCCGCCCCTAGTTCTACGTGAGATGACCATCCAGGGCCCAAATACATCGAGTCCTACATAGGTAAAGGGGGGTTCTGTGTTAAGTCTGTCGACAGGTAGATCCGCCATCCTTTGGTCTTGGCTTTTGCCTCTCAGCATTCGGCACCTAACACATTTGTGGAGATTACTGGCCACGCACCTTTTCATGCCAACGACCCAAATGCCCGCCGCCCTAATGGCGCCTTCGGTGAAGTGTCGTCCCTGATGCATGACTTGTTCGTGGTAGTGGCGCACCAACAAAGTGGCGATGTGATGCCGGCCAGGGATGATAAGAGGGTTGCTTTCCTCCCTGCTCAGTTGGGACTTATTGAGGCGGCCTCCTACTCTCATGAGGCCGTCGTTGTCGATGAAGGGATTCAACTTCCAAAGTGGACTGTTTTTGTTAACACTCTTCTTTCCGCGAATGCAATTGATCTCTTCCGCATATGCTTCCCTTTGAACATGACTCAGAACAGTTTCCTTAGCCTTTGTAATTTCCTCTACGGTGCGCAGCTCTTTGCAGATGTGCCAGCCGTGGCAACCGGTAGTTTTACCGTCTGGTGTCTGGCGGAAGGAGGAGGCTATATGCCCGAGATGGGCTACTGTTCGCAGAAGGGCCGTCCACTTTGAGAAGCGTTGGAATCGATGTGATCCGAATGCGTTTTTGTGCGATACATTGGTGAGTACCACGGATACTTGTGGGGGCCTTATCTCCGTATCCTTTTCGGGATCCACGAGTTCAAAATCGTCAACTGGGGTCGGTAGCGTTTCCGCAGGCTGCGCAAGAAACATTGGTCCTGTGAGCCACGACGTATTCTGCAGTTGAGATGCGGGTGTTGAGATGCGGGATCAGAGAACTGATCTGGTGGCGTGATCTGCGGGATTTTGCTCTGTGGGCACGTGGTGCCATTGTTCTGGTTGGGTTGACTTCCTGATTCTTTCTACACGGTTAGCTACGTATACGTAGAATCTCCTTTTCTTATTGTAGATGTATCCCAGTACCACCTTGCTATCTGTGTAGAGTTTGACGGCATCTGGTTTGCTGTCCATCTCATTCTCGATAAGCTCCGCCAGTTCTACTGCTAGCACTGCACCACACAGCTCGAGTCTGGGTATAGTATGGTCAGGTTGTGGCGCCAGCTTAGCTTTGCCAAGGATGAACCTGATGTGGCAACTTCCATCCACGTCCGTGGTTTTTAGGTAGGCCACCGCTGCTATAGCTTTGGTGGAGGCATCTGAGAACACGCAAAGCTCTTTGCTGTGTGCGGCGGTGAGAGATATAGGTGAATAGGGGCGTGGGATTTGAAGTTGCTCGAGGGCCTTCAAGGAGTGTTTCCACGTTTCCCACTCTTTCCGTTTTTCTGGAGGTAGTGGGGTGTCCCATTCCTGTTTTTCGAAGGACATTTCTCTGAGGAGGGACTTCCCTTGTATAGTGACAGGAGCCACGAATCCTAGCGGGTCGTAGAGACTGTTAACGGTGGATAGGACTCCGCGACGTGTGAAGGGTTTTTCTTCGATGGCTACCTGGAACGTAAAGGTGTCTGTTTTAAGATTCCAGCTTATCCCCAGGCTCCGCTGTATGGGAGGCGTGTCGGTCCCCAGATCCAAATTCTTGAGATCTGGTGCTTGATCATCTGCGTGAAACGCCTTCATCACTGTGGCACTGTTGGAAGCTATTTTGTGCAACCTTAGGTTGGCCTTCGCTAACATCTTTTGTGTCCTCTTGAGTAGATCTACGGCTTCTTCTTCGGTGGGAACTGATTTTAATCCGTCGTCCACATAGAAGTCTCTTTCGACGAAGCTCCTGGCGTCTTTCCCGAACTCTGCTTCTCCGTCTTGGGCCGTTCTTCTGAGGCCGTAGGCTGCCACTGCAGGTGATGGGCTGTTCCCGAAGACATGTACTTTCATGCGGTACTCCGTGATTTCTTTTTCTACGTCGTCATCTTGGTACCACAGGAATCTTAGGTAGTTACGGTTGTCTTCTCGCACAAGGAAGCAGTGGAACATCTGTTGAATGTCTGCGGTTACGGCGATAGGTTCCTTGCGGAAGCGGATCAGCACTCCCAGAAGACTGTTCGTCAGATCCGGCCCGGTGAGGAGAACATCGTTTAGGGAGACTCCCTGATGCTGAGCGCTGGAGTCGAATACCACTCGGATCTGGCCAGGTTTCTGGGGGTGGTAGACGCCAAACGACGGGAGGTACCAGCATTCTTCGCCTTCTTTCATTGGGGGCGCCGACTCTGCATGGCCACTGTGGAAGATTTTTTGCATGAAGGCCACAAAGTGTTCCTTGGTCTCCGGTTTCCTTTGTAGGTTACGGCGGAGCGAAGCGAGCCTAGACATAGCATGGTCTCTGTTGTTTGGGAGGCGTCTTCTTGGCGAGCGGAAAGGTAGTGGGGCCACCCAACTGCCCAATTCGTCCTTGAAGAGCTCCTTATCCATTAACCTCAAGAATTCTTTGTCTTCCATTGATGGCGCCTGTTTGTCGTCGTCCTTTGTTGTCTGGAACACTGTACTCCCTAGGTCATTGGGGTATTTTCTTGCCACAGGCGCGTCTCCGTAGTTCCTTTTGGTCTCCAGCTTCTCGTGGACCTGAAAGTGGTTCGGACAAGGTTTGAAGTGGGATATACGACCGTTTTCCAACAAGTTCGTCTGTAGGGCGCCTACGTTGTCGGGTCCTCGTATCCTGTCTATGCATACTTCTCCAACTACCACCCATCCTAGATCGAGCCTTTGGGCGCTTGGGCCGTTGTGGTCCCCATTTCGCTGTTCGCGGATCTTGTGTGCTCTCATGATGTCTCTGCCAAGTAGCAGCAGGATCTGGGCATCTTCGTCTAGTGGTGGGATATGATCGGCAATGGTTTTTAGATGGGGATGGTGTCGCGCCACGTCTGGCGTGGGGATCTCAGTCCTATCTTCCGCCATGTGATTGCACTCGATGAGTGTGGGAAGGGGCATGCTCACTTTGCCGTCTATTGAGCATATGGTGTAGCCATTCACTCTTCTCCCTGTAGTCTCCATTCGCCCTGCGCACGTTCTGAGAGTGTAAGGAGAAGTACTGTCTTGTATGCCGAACATATCGAAGAATTCTGACCTGACCAGCGATCGGTTGCTCTGGTCGTCGATGATTGCATACATCCGTTTGGCTCTTTGGGGTTGTCCCTCTGGGTGCACTGCTACCAGACATATTTTAGAGCAAGATCTACCGTCGTCTCCTTCTCCGCATACTTCTGTGCATTTGGATGCTACTGACGTCGGGGGGGGTGTGTCTCCCACTTCTTCCTCCCCGCCCTGCTTTGTCGGAGGGTTAGGGGCTTTGCTTGCTTTGGGCTTCATAGCTTCCGGGTGTAGAGCGGCTATGTGCCTGTCGCTATCGCACTCTGTGCATTTCATAGCTTCTTTGCAGTCCTTGAATAAATGAGTTGTGGAAGCACAACATTTGAAACAGGCTCCCCATTCCCTGAGTAGGTTCTTTCGCTCCTCTATGGGTTTCATCCTGAATCCGAAGCACTTGTTAAGTGGATGCGGCTTTTTGTGGATAGGGCATTCTTTGTTAAGGTCCCTTGGTTTTTTGTCCCTGTCGGCCGTCTGGCTGGGACTCGCGTGGGTCGTAGGGGGCACGTCCGTCCTGTGGACCGAGATGGGTGTTCTGGAGTCCTTGCACCTTGCTGTTGACCTTTCGTTCCTCGGGTGGCTGGCGCTGGATGTGGTTTGCGCCCCTAAGATGAAGCTGGGGTCGTTTCTTGTCTTTGCCGCTTCGCAGATGAAGCTCACGAAGAATGAGAATGGGGGGAAGACAACCTGCTTCTCCCTTTTGTATTTGGAACCTTGTGAAAGCCACCTTTCTTGGAGGTTGAAGGGTAGCTTCTCCAGGATGGGTCTCACTCCACGAGCTGAATCTAGGGCGTTGAGACCTATTAAGGAATGGTCTTTCCTTGCGAACTCCAGTTCTTGCAGCAGGTCTCCAAGATCTCGTAACTTCGAGTAGTCTTTACTCGTGATCTTGGGGAAGCTCTCGATTCTTTTGAAGAGTGAATCCTCGACTGCTTCAGGGCTGCCATAGGTCTCTTCTAGCCTTTCCCACACTAGGTCCAGACCTACTTGGGGTTGATGTGCGTTTGCCGTCCGAAGTCTCTGCGCTTGCTCCCTGGATACGTTCCCCAAGAACTTAACTAACAGGTTGAGCTCTTCCCTTGCTGAGAAGTCCAAGCTGTCGATTGCGTCTTTGAACGTGAACTTCCACGTCCGGTAGTTCTCAGGGCGGTCGTCGAAGCTGATGAGTCCTGCGTGCACCAAGTCGCGCCGGATCATGTACTTGGCTATGTCTGTCAGACCTGAGACGTCGGCGCGTTTGCCCCGTTCTGAGGTAGTTGCTGGGACGGTCTGTGCGGTCGCCTCTTCCTTGGCGTGGACGCGTGATGGCTGCTGGCCAGTGTGAGGGGCTGTTTTCTCCCGCGTGGGTGTACCTGGATTACGAGCCTGTTGTGGTGCATCCGTGTGCGCTCTGGCGTGTGGATCACTGTTGCGGCTGTGGCTATCCCAGGCAGCGTGTGCCATTGACGGAGCAGCGTCTTCTCCTCGTGGTCCTAGCGAGTTTTCGTTGTCTGTGGTGTCACTCCCTCCGTGTTGAGATGGTGCGCTGGTGTTTACACTGAAGAGGCTCCTTACGTAGTCTTCAGTGCGTTGGGCTGGATCCTCTGAAGCTATCCGTCTGTACGGTAGCTCCCCGCCGTCCTGTCTCGCAGCTGCTTCTAGGACTTCGGCTTGGGCTATGGCGGCAGCGGCGTCCTCTTCTTTGCTTAGAGCCTCTAGATCCGCGTCTAATTCGGCCTTTCTACGCGCATTGGCAGCGGAGGCGGCCTGCTCCTCCTCTTCTATGCGCGCCCTTTCTGCCCTTACGGCTGCCTCTCTCCGACCATATTCGGCTCTGGCACGTGCGGCCTCTGCTGTGGCTCGCGCCTTGGTAGCGCTCGCGCTTGCGCTAGACGCGTGAGATTGCACTGATCTTGCTGACCTTGATGAGTGTCTGGATATGCTTGAGCGCTGCGATGCAGTTTCCAGCAAAAGGTCCTTTCTCTGGTCTTCGGCCTCAGTAATAGTGGTCTGCACGAAGCCGTCACGCTCCAGGTCAGTTGCCTCCTGCTGGTCGCGTTCGCTGAGGCTTTCCTCTGTGTTAATTCTTTTTAGGTAGGCGAGATATGTTTGTGACAGCATTTGGTAACGTTTGTGACTTGACCTCAATTGGGCTATAGCTTGCCTAATTTGTTTCTCCTGATCACTAGTGCTTGCAACGTTACATATTTCACGACCAGTGTCCTCCCAGGCCTTCTCTAACCTTTCGCGGTGTGCTTCAATGTCGCTCTCATATTTTTCGCGGGCCTTTTGTGTCAGTGTGACTGTCCGTTTAGGCCTTGCGCCTGCCTGCGCCTGTTGCAGATGCGCAGCGGTCTCTGTGTCTGAGAGATCGCTTTCCTGCGTGATGTCTGGTGAGGCTCTGAGTTCTGCCATGCTGTAGGTGTGTGTAGGCCTTTGCCAGTGCGTGTGGCGTGCGGTCTTTTACCTGTCAGCGATGGGCGTCTGTCTCAGATGATGCCGAGCGGTGTCCTGCAGCGTGCAGCGTTGGGGTAGCTGTACTTACAGATGTCCGTTGGCTCCTCACTGTGGGGCTGAGCAGCGGGTGGACTCAGACAGAGAAAAATGCAATTAGGTATTGTGAGAGAAGCACTGTTAGTTGCAAGGCTGTGTGCAGTTTGCTGTATAAAGCTTGCTGCCCTGTCTGGCAGAGTGAAGCTGCTGTTTGTCCTGGGGTGCAGAGACTATTCTGTATAGCATAGAGTCTTGAGTAGTAGCTGCTGTGTGATTCCTTTGTGTAGTATTAGCAAAGTAAGGCTGCTCACTGTCTTTGCATAAAGCTGTGGTAGTTTGCTGTGTAGAGGCTTGTGGCTCTGTGTAGCAACGTGCTTGTGCAATGTGGTGAGAGACTGCTGTTTATATATTTGCTACGTAAGCTGCTCGCTTGTATCTTTAGCATAAAGGCTGTGGGTAGCAGCTCCTCTGTGTGTATTTCCCAAGGCACACGGTCCTCTTTTTACTATTCTGAAGCCAGGGCACGTTGGTATGAATGGCTCCCGATAGCATTAACACAGTTCCCTTTTAAATCACTCCAAGTCCTGTAATATTTCCTCCACTTTATTGGGAAAAGGTAGCAGGGTACAGATGCTTGTGGATGGTGTGTATTGGTGATTATTAGTTAGGAACCGGTAAAAAGAGATGGCCTCACCAAGGGTTATAAACAGAGAAAGGTTCTTTACTCACTGTCTCCAGGGTTGAAAAGGAAGTGAGGTGCGGTGTGGGCAAAGGAAAGGTCTAGGGGCAGACCATGTCTGAACAAACAGGAGGGGGGGCAGACTAGCCCATTCTGGTGAGGATCTCAGAGACTGCTGTAGCAGCTCACTGATGTCGTGCTCGCAGGCAAGGAATGCAACATTGTTGCAAGCCACGCAGGCACAGTATGTGTCTGCAGACTCCATGCAGCTGGGAATAAACTCTGACAGGCAGAAACTGCAAAGGAGAGAGGGGGTGAGTCAGAAATGTGGCTCTTGTTCCATAACACATATATATATATATATATATATATATATATATATATATATATATATGTTTTTAACTTTTTTAAGGTGAATTCTCAAACTTTTGATAATTGACACATTTGAAAGTATTTAAAAATTCAACCTTGTGGCCAACTGCAACGAAATGCCAATTTCACGACTCATTTGAATTTGAACAAATGTGCCCTTCTTTCTCTGTAGTAACATAAAGTAGGAGGGAGAGAGAGAGTAGGTGGTGTGATACCTTTTATTGGACCAACAAGTCGCTAATATGTCACAAGCTTTTGAACCTCTCAGGGTCCTTCATCTGTGAACTACAAATCCTTTTTTTGTATCTCGGATTCATGTACCTTGCACTGTTCCTATTCTGCATATTGCAGTTATAATACACTTTGAAAAGATTTTGATGCCTATGTATGAAACCATAAAACTGGCCTTTTTTTTTTGTTTTAACGAATTATTTCAGCAACAGTCTTCTCATTCATTGACATCAGCAAAGATGCTGACAGTGGACATTTGTATTTCCCTAGGATCCTAAGTTGGGAATTAACATGTTTTAAATCATTTCCATGCGCATGCGTGTTTATTAACCATGTTATAATGTACCTCGGACTGTGTTCTTCTTGTGTCACTAAGCAATACAGCGAGTCATTACATGGATTGCTGCTTTTAGTCTAAATTCTCTTCAAATAAAACACATAACGATACTTTCCCCCCCCCCCCCCAAATGCTCCAAATATTTAATTCGATATTAAAAAAAAATAGCCCAGAATTGCCTGAGCAGAAGAATTACATAAAAGAATGAGTGTAGAAAGCCTCTGGCAGCCATGGGGTTAAAACAGTAGATGTACAATTTCAACGCAGATAATCTAAGCATTGATTTGAGCAGGAAGGGTCGTAGAAGTCTGCTTTTTTTTTAACCCATAGAGGCGTGGCAACAGCTTGAAACCTCCTCTGGCAGTGAATGGGTTAGCAGCACAGATTGCTCACAGCATGCACGCCGCATGCACCTATCCCGACACATTACGTCCTTGAAGCAGCCCCTGCCTTGCTACAAAGTGACAGTGAAGGTCAGCGCATGTAATTTGACAATAATGAAAGCGCTACAATATTAGACAGACCCTCCCCTGAGCCCGTGCAGCTTCCAGCACGCCAGACGGTGATAAATATGACACGGAGACAGTGGACAGAGCCCAGAAGGGGTTGGGACAGACGTCACGAAGCTGCCTCCACTGTACAGGCCAACGTGTGAGACCTCCTGTCAGGGAGCAGAATGAAAAAGATGTCTTTGTCTTCCATTGATTTGCACTGGGACGAGGGAACAATTATCAGGGAAAAAGTGGACAAATGATATGTTTATTCAGCTTGTTGTCACCTGCTAGTAAGGATGGGCGAATCCTCCCAAACCCGTGTCCCGGGTTGTCACTGACGTTACCCCCAGAATCCTTTTCGCGGTGTAAAATCCACAAGTGGATGTGGGCCAGTTTCAGTCCGCGTGGATTCATCGAAATCCACCACTGAATACAACGCGTGGACAGGTTTGTAGAATCCAATCCGTGGATTCAGCGACCCGTTTGCGGATTCTTAAGAACGGACGGCTGAATCCGCGGTAATAATCGTGGTAATAATCAGGACTCACCCCAAAATAGTCATTCGCCCCCCACCTCCCCCCCAAAAACTCTCTCGTCCCCCTCACTTTACCCGCTCGTGAGTCTTACCTGCGGCGGGGTGCGGCGTCTCCCGGCATTCTCCTTCTGCTCCCCCTGCAACTTCCGTGTCTCTCCCGTAACTCCTGTGAACATGGCTGCGCGACGTCGCCATGATAATGGGACGCTACGTCACGTCAAGTCATGACAACTCGACGCCGCGTGATGTCACTTAGTGTCCCATTGTCATGGCAACACCGCCATGTTTACGGGAGTTACTAGGGAGACACGGAAGTTGCAGGGGGAGAGGCAGGGGAATGCCGGGAGCTGCTGCACCCCGCAGCCGCACCTCGCCGCAGTTAAGACTCGCGAGCGGGTAAAATGCACTCGCCCCAGGCGCATTTGTCGAGCCCTGGTAATAATAATAAAAAAACCCGCAAAACGCGGATCGCCCTTTTTGAGAACGATCCACTGACATCCGCGACTAAAGGAGCCGGACGATCCGCTGGGATCCAAATTTGCAACAACAAAAATTGCCCGTCTCTGCGTGGCAGCTACGGGTTCCACGGTGAGTATCTCTGCTGTTACAGAGGGAATTGGCACTGGACTCTAAGTGCGGATGGGCATCTGAAGTAAGAGGTCCTGATTTTTTACAGTGTATGGTACAGTATGTGTAACTCAGAGGTTTCATTGACAGGAATGGTGTGTGTAAGAGGGGGGTCCCATTGCAGTGTGTGGTGGGTGTAAGAGGGGGTCCCATTGCAGTGTGTGGTGGGTGTAAGAGGGGGGTCCCATTGCAGTGTCTGGTGGG
Organism: Ascaphus truei; assembly: GCF_040206685.1. Lineage (NCBI taxonomy): Eukaryota > Metazoa > Chordata > Amphibia > Anura > Ascaphidae > Ascaphus > Ascaphus truei. Next base: position 19,802,720 of record NC_134489.1, read on the forward strand.
TGTAAGAGGGGGTCCCATTGCAGTGTCTGGTGTGTGTAAGAGGGGGTCCCATTGCAGTGTCTGGTGGGTGTAAGAGGGGCTCCCATTGCAGTGTGTGGTGTAAGAGGGGGTCCCATTGCAGTGTCTGGTGGGTGTAAGAGGGGGGTCCCATTGCAGTGTGTGGTGTGTGTAAGAGGGGGGTCCCATTGCAGTGTGTGGTGTGTGTAAGAGGGGCTCCCATTGCAGTGTATGGTGTGTGTAAGAGGGGGTCCCATTGCAGTGTATGGTGTGTGTAAGAGGGGCTCCCATTGCAGTGTCTGGTGTGTGTAAGAGGGGGTCCCATTGCAGTGTCTGGTGTGTGTAAGAGGGGGTCCCATTGCAGTGTCTGGTGTGTGTAAGAGGGGGTCCCATTGCAGTGTCTGGTGTGTGTAAGAGGGGGTCCCATTGCAGTGTCTGGTGTGTGTAAGAGGGGGTCCCATTGCAGTGTCTGGTGTGTGTAAGAGGGGCTCCCATTGCAGTGTCTGGTGTGTGTAAGAGGGGGCTCCCATTGCAGTGTCTGGTGTGTGTAAGAGGGGGCTCCCATTGCAGTGTGTGGTGTGTGTAAGAGGGGGGTCCCATTGCAGTGTATGTAAGAGGGGGACCCATTGCAGTGTCTGGTGTGTGTAAGAGGGGGTCCCATTGCAGTGTCTGGTGTGTGTAAGAGGGGGGTCCCATTGCAGTGTCTGGTGTATGTAAGAGGGGGTCCCATTGCAGTGTCTGGTGTGTGTAAGAGGGGGTTCCATTAAAGTGTATGGTGTGTGTTGGAGGGGGGTTCTATTGAAGTGTATGGTGTGTGTTAGAGGGGGTTCTATTGAAGTGTCTGGTGTGTGTTGGAGGGGGGTTCTATTGAAGTGTATGGTGTGTGTTGGAGGGGGGTTCTATTGAAGTGTATGGTGTGTGTTAGAGGGGGTTCCATTGAAGTGTATGGTGTGTGTTAGAGGGGGTTCCATTGAAGTGTATGGTGTGTGTTAGAGGGGGTTCTATTGAAGTGTATGGTGTGTGTTAGAGGGGGTTCCATTGAAGTGTATGGTGTGTGCAAGAAGGGAGTCCCATTGACAGGGCCGCCAACAGGGGGTGTCTGCCGGGGCTGGTATCCCGGTCCCGCTGGCTGGGGGGGGGGGGGGCCCAGCCGGTGCTGCAAATTTCCCCCAACCTCTGGCCAGGCCCTGTTGCCGGTCGCGGCCGGGCCCCCCGGTGTGGTTCAGTCAGGTGCGTTGAAGTGTATGGTGTGTTTAAAAGCAGGAGGCTGTGATCAAAATAAGCTAGAATCCCTTGCAATGAATCTGACAACATGTATGTAAATATATGGGTAGAACTCTTCCACTAACTGTTCCTATAACTCAGGGGTGGCCAAATATGATTATATACATTGAGTCTGTGGCCCCCAAACCTTACCACGGCATGTCAAGTTGCCCTCCTGCCAAAATAACTGCTCCCTCTAACTCCCCTCCTCATTGCTCATATATACCATTTACTGTACCCAGTTCCCATCATGTACCCCTTAGCTGCTCCTACATACCGACTCCTTATAACGCCTCCCTTAACTTAGACACTACATATATTTGTTGCTCCTAGTTTCAAATGCTTGTCATTGTCCCCATTTGTGACTCGACGTATATGGCCATGTGTCCTCACCACTAAGCAAACCCATTTCCCTACGACATAACGAGCAGGCCTGGCACAGAGATGTCAATTTGTAAGGACCAAAATCGGTGAGATCGGGGGGGGGGGGGGGGGGGACTCCAGACAACAACAACAACAACAACCAATGCATTTTGAATGAAAAAGTGCTGACCTCTTCTACCAGCGAGACCCCAGCAAAGTCTACGGGACTGCTGATGCTAAAAATGAGTGAGACTGCCCCCAAATCAGCGAGACTCGCAGTGGATCAGTGCGAGCTGCTGTCCTATCCCAGGCTGGGGCTCTGGGGCGGAGATTTATTTTATCTGCGTTAGGAACTGTAGCATGAAGGGGAAAAGCGCAGCACAGGCTGCCTGGCAGGAGACTCCGGAATTGCCGAGCAGTTAATGGGAACTCTCCGGCTGGCTGCCGCTGGGATTTAAATGTCCTGTAAAATTACCGCCATCATTTCAATGTCATTGGGAGCTTTTTTTTTTTTTAATGATTATTAGCCCTGGCTGCTTTTTAACAACGTTTGGTTAAATACCTAGAAAGCCGGAGCATGAGAAACCGTCGGCAGAGTGCTGGGGCGCTCCTGGGGGGGCCTCTGTGGAGACATCCCCCCACCCCCCCTTTTAGAACTGGCAGAGGGTGAGAAAGCAGAAGGGTCAGTCGCGGACAAGAGAAAAGATCGCAGTACCCGCGGTTGCTTCAGTACGGACAGTCACTTAACTCCCTCGCTGTCAGAGAGACCTGAACCACATTGAACAACAAAGAAGCCATTTAACTGGAGGGGTTGCCCTTTTGACCCTATTTTTGTGGGTGGTGCATTACAGGCACTATTCAATGAATTAAGCATAAAGTCGTTCCAGAGACTAAGATCCACATTGAGAGTCATTGACATTGAGAGTCCCGGGCAGCCACTTTCCCCACGCTTAAGAAGATTTGTATCTCCATTTGCTGGAAGATGGTTCCACTGCATAATTGGACAGTAGCACAAGAGCATGCACTCCAATGTACAACCTAGAGGATAATTGACCCCTCCCTGTGCTGCAGGCCAGTCTAGGAGTGAAGGAGTTAAGATAGGAGAAAGCTCCGTTATGGCTACAATTCATCTCCCGCTGTCAGATACCGGTGAAAAATGATCTCTTCGCCAATTACATTAAATAAATCAAATCTTTATCTCCCCTTTCCCAGCGTTACTGTTGCGTTTACTGTTCATTTAAGCCGCTAGATTCAGCTTCCGGGGGAATATCAATTCCTACGTATTCTGATTTCTTTTCTTCTTTTTAAAATCGTGCAGCCGAGTTTAACACCTTCATTGCCAGGGGTACCGGAAAACGTGACACATCAATGTTTGAGTGAATAAATCCACATCCCTGTATTGAAAAAGATGAATCGCCACGTTGGCAAAGGAACTTGAGCAACTGTCTTTTTACTAGTAATGTACCGGGTCCCAAAAATGTCTGGGTAACCGGTACCGGGTAACCGGTACCGGGTACCCTGGGGGAAAAAAAAAACTTACCTGGGCGGTTAACCGGGTACTTGGCTGGGTAGTTTTAGCTTATCTGCAGCCAGTGGCGGAGGGTGAGGAGGACCGTGGTGGAGGATGAGGAGGACCACGGCGAGATCCTGGTGGCGGTGGGAGCAGCGGAAGACATCCTTCAGGTGGTGGCAGCAGAGGATGTCACTCTTCAGCCGGTGGGAGCAAGGGAAGACATCGTTCACTGCCGGTGCCGGTGGGAGCAGAGGAACATGTGATCGGAGTAGTAGCATTACTGTTGGACAGCCGGTGAGGAGCTGTGCCGGACATTGGAAGTCGCGCTCCTGCCCGGCTGTCGAATAGTAACGCTCCTGTTCCGGTTCCTCTGCTCCCACCGGCACCGGCTGTGAACGATGTCTTCCCTTGCTCCCACCAGCTGTAAAATGACGTCCTCTGCTGCCACCACCTGAAGGATGTCTTCCGCTGCTCCCACCGCCACCAGGATGTCGCCGGGGTCCTCCTCACCCTCCGCCGCCAGCTGCAGGTATGTCTTCTGCTGCTCTGCTCCTGCCGTTCTCCAAGAGGAGGACCGAGGGAGCAGAGCAAAATGGAAATTACCCGGCCCAGAGCCCTGAGCTGGTTCCGGGTAGTTTCTGGGTACTTCAAATATGGCCGGGTACCGGGTAATTTACGGGTACCCGGTACATCACTACTTTTTACCATCCAAGTTCCTACCTAATTGCCAGATACAAAAGGGCTGGCATAAATTTATAGAGGTCCATGTTAAAATGGACAAAAAGCAAAACAGTGACACACTGAGAGTACTCGTTTGCATGTCATTACCCAGAATCCCTGGCTGCAGTTGAAGCATTGTATGCTAAGAGATCATTTGTGAAAGCAGGAATGTAACTGCACTACTGCAAAGCCCTGCAATGTAGGGGGGCTCAAGAGCAGGCGGGGGGCCCCTGGCTGGCCGGCACTGGAAGTTGGGCATGGTTAAAGGTTGGCCCCTACGTGTTGGGCTACTGGGACCTGTGTTGGCTTCGTGGCCCTCACGCCAGGCCCCCTTCCCCTTTACCAGTGTACCCGTGTTCCGGTCAGCTCCAGAAGTTGGGCCTACCCAGCAATAGGGCCCAAATTCTGCACCTGCCCGTGTTGCAACAGTTTCCCAACGATGTGGGACCCAAGGCCTCACCCCCGTCCCACATTGCCCACAAGGCAAAGTAAGAGGGTGGATTGAGTGAAAGAGAGGGGGATTGAGTGTGAAGAGGGTAGGGGGATTGAGTGTGAGAGGAAGTGGGAATTGAGTAAGAGAGGAGGGGGAATTGAGTGTGAGAGTTATAGGAGGGGGGAGAGTGAAAGAGTTAGAGAGGTGGGAGAAGAATTAGAGAGGAGGGAGAAGAGTGAGAATTACAGAGGAGGGGGAGAGTGAGAGCGTAAGATGGCGTCCATGGTGTGAGAGTGCATGCTACCGTGCGCTTGCGAATGATGTAACGTGCGCCTTATCCTGCAGATATCTGTGGCATGGGTAGACGTGACGGGAGGTGTGGGGGGGGGGGGGGCGTGGCCGTGACATCACGGAACTGGTTCGCCATCATTGGGTGAACCACTCACATGAGCCAGCCGTTTCACGACAAAATAAATGTATTTGTTTCCTCGCACATCGCAAGCGCCGGCCCTTGTGGTCGCTCTAAAGACAGCCTCCTATTGGCACATGCGATAACCATGGACACAGCCTTAGAGATGAGGAGGGAGAGTGAGAGAATTAGAGATTAGGGGGAGAGTGAGAGAGTTAATGGGGAGAGTGAGTGAGTTAGAGAGAAGGGAGACAGTGAGTGAGTTAGAGAAGAGAGTGAGAAAGTTAGAGAGGAGGAGAGTTAGAGAGACGGGTGGAAGATTTAGACATAAGGGGGAGAGTAAGGCTGCATCCATAGTGGTTCCGACAACGCCCAATCGAAACCAATGCAGGCCTATGCGCATGTGCATACTGCGCGCACGTGAGCGCCGAGGCGATCAATTCGTGGCGAACCAATTCCGTGACGTCACGGCCACTCCCCCAACACGCCTCCCCATCGCCTGCGTCTGCGTTTTGAATGCAGTCCACTCAATTGCCAGAGAGGTAAGCGGGTGGGAGACAAAACGCGAGGTCGCGCTCCCGCTCGCGCTTACCATGGAGAAGGCCTAAGAGAGAAGGGGAGAGTCGGAGAGAAGGTGTGGGGAGAGTTAGAGAGGAGCAGTGGGGAGAGTTAGAGAGGAGCAGTGGGGAGAGTTACAGAGGAGTAATGGAGAGAGCTACAGAGGAGGTGGGGGAGAGTTACAGAGGAGGAGTGCGGAGAGTTACAGATGAGTAATGGGGGAGTTAGAGGAGGAGTGGAGAGAGTTGGAGTGGAGAAAGTTAGAGAGGAGGGGGGGGAGAGTTAGAAAAAAAATGGAGAGAGTGAAAGAGGGGTTTTTTCAAATTAATTTGCAGGGGGGCCCAAAAATTGGGGATACGCCAGTGGGGGGAAAGAAAGGGTTACAGATCTGTCTGAGACATGCGAATGTGCTCATAAGTGGTATTTTTATTTGCTGTACCTAATTGCCCAACTTTTGCTAGTGCTGTTGAATAATCCCCTCAGTGTTTTCTCTGGGATGTCGCAACTAAAAATAATTAGCTGCAGGTCCCTCTGACTGCAGAAGGGTAACATTCTCTGGACAATACTAGCAAAAGTTGGGCAATTAGCTAGGAATTTGGATGGTAAAAAGCCATTTGCTCACGAATCCTTTGCCAGCGCTGCTATTCATCTTTTTCATTAAAGCGATGGGGATTTATTCATTCAAGCTGCAGTTCAAGCAATATCCTATGTGTTTTTTTTTAAATAAATCAGTTCTGTACTATGAAAAAATACTTGTAGCACTTTAAAAATGTCTACATTTTTTTTATGTATTCTAATGTAACAGGCATTTTTGTTTCTATAGCAACCATATACAAAGTCACATCCCCTTCCTCTTCTGAGACAGGCTCTGGTCCATCCCTTTTGCCCTCTCTAGCAGTGCACCAATTGTATCTAGTGCCTGCCTGGTCACATGATCTTCCACACAGAACTTTGCATCTTGGGTAATCTTCTGCAGCCCTAACAGTGACCATGGAGCCGAATCTTCAGCGATCGATTACAGGAGAACGGATCGATCGGCAACTTAGCTAATCCCTTGTCAGTGTGCAGATTGTATTGATGCACATATTGAATGGGGAGAATTTTTATTTTTTATTTTTTTTAAACGGCAGCTTTCAAACATTGATCTGTCACTCTTTTTCCTTTTCGGATGCCTCAGGGTGTAGCCACGTCGTGGCTTCTGGCACTCAAAGGGTTCATCTTCAATTGGCGTTTCCGTGCGATCGTGCCACAATCGGCACTATCGTAGTTCAAAGAGAAATCCCTTTTCCTCCCAGAAGGGCAAGTAGAGTAGTGTGAGCCCACACTCATCACTAATATAAAACAACTATTATTATTTGAAACTATTATTAATGAAAATTGCCTGCTGTTTCAGTTTAAAATGTATCATTTGTCTACTTTCTGTCCCAAAAAGTTATTGCCTGGGGAGAAATCTCCTGCGTTTTCCTATGAAACCTCCTGGGTACAAAAACAAGCAAACGAAAAACTCACAGCTTGGCCACCAAGAAAGATTTTGCAATGAATTCTGGGTATGGCCAAGAATAATCTTTGTTGTCTTGTGCCCGAGATGTTTATTTATATTCTGCAATGCTGCATGACATACTGTAATACTCTAATATGATATACATGTTAATATAAATGTCTAGCCTGAGGAGAGAGGAGCTACTGCCCCAAAGAGCTTACGACCTAAGTTTGGGGTTGGGCAACTCCAATCCTCAAGGGCCACCGCCAGGTCAGGTTTTCAGGATATCCCTGCTTCAGCACAGGTGGCTCAGTCTTCAACTTGAGGACTGCAGTTGCCCACGCCATATCTAAGTGGTATGTTGGGGGACGTACAGAGACAGCAGAGGTGCCAAGTTTATGGAGCAAAGGGGAAGTGCAGGATGTCAGGTAGTGGTGCCACAGAGTGGTGGAAATACTTTTGGTGTAAATGTAAATATTTTTAGACAAGACGCGAAGAAGGAGAGAGAGTGAGGGGAAGGGGATTCCAAAAGGAAAGGAATGGTGAACCTCCTTACTGCAACGTGCCTGCAGCATGAACCTCCTTACTGCAACGTGCCTGCAGCATGAACCTCCTTACTGCAACGTGCCTGCAGCATGAACCTCCTTACTGCAACGTGCCTGCAGCATGAACCTCCTTACTGCAACGTGCCTGCAGCATGAACCTCCTTACTGCAACGTGCCTGCAGCATGAACCTCCTTACTGCAACGTGCCTGCAGCATGAACCTCCTTACTGCAAAGTGCCTGCAGCATGAACCTCCTTACTGCAACGTGGCCTGCAGCATGAACCTCCTTACTGCAACGTGCCTGCAGCATGAACCTCCTTACTGCAACTTGCCTGCAGCATGAACCTCCTTACTGCAACGTGGTCTGCAGCATGAACCTCCTTACTGCAACGTGCCTGCAGCATGAACCTCCTTACTGCAACGTGCCTGCAGCATGAACCTCCTTACTGCAACGTGGTCTGCAGCATGAACCTCCTTACTGCAACGTGGTCTGCAGCATGAACCTCCTTACTGCAACGTGGCCTGCAGCATGAACCTCCTTACTGCAACGTGGTCTGCAGCATGAACCTCCTTACTGCAAAGTGCCTGCAGCATGAACCTCCTTACTGCAACGTGCCTGCAGCATGAACCTCCTTACTGCAACGTGGCCTGCAGCATGAACCTCCTTACTGCAAAGTGCCTGCAGCATGAACCTCCTTACTGCAACTTGCCTGCAGCATGAACCTCCTTACTGCAGCGTGCCTGCAGCATGAACCTCCTTACTGCAACGTGGTCTGCAGCATGAACCTCCTTACTGCAACGTGGTCTGCAGCATGAACCTCCTTACTGCAACGTGGCCTGCAGCATGAACCTCCTTACTGCAGCGTGCCTGCAGCATGAACCTCCTTACTGCAACGTGGCCTGCAGCATGAACCTCCTTACTGCAAAGTGCCTGCAGCATGAACCTCCTTACTGCAACGTGCCTGCAGCATGAACCTCCTTACTGCAACGTGCCTGCAGCATGAACCTCCTTACTGCAAAGTGCCTGCAGCATGAACCTCCTTACTGCAACGTGCCTGCAGCATGAACCTCCTTACTGCAACGTGCCTGCAGCATGAACCTCCTTACTGCAACTTGGCCTGCAGCATGAACCTCCTTACTGCAACGTGGCCTGCAGCATGAACCTCCTTACTGCAACGTGGCCTGCAGCATGAACCTCCTTACTGCAACGTGGTCTGCAGCATGAACCTCCTTACTGCAACTTGCCTGCAGCATGAACCTCCTTACTGCAACCTGGCCTGCAGCATGAACCTCCTTACTGCAACGTGGCCTGCAGCATGAACCTCCTTACTGCAACGTGGCCTGCAGCATGAACCTCCTTACTGCAACGTGGTCTGCAGCATGAACCTCCTTACTGCAACGTGGCCTGCAGCATGAACCTCCTTACTGCAACGTGCCTGCAGCATGAACCTCCTTACTGCAACGTGGTCTGCAGCATGAACCTCCTTACTGCAACGTGGCCTGCAGCATGAACCTCCTTACTGCAACGTGCCTGCAGCATGAACCTCCTTACTGCAAAGTGCCTGCAGCATGAACCTCCTTACTGCAACGTGCCTGCAGCATGAACCTCCTTACTGCAACGTGGTCTGCAGCATGAACCTCCTTACTGCAAAGTGCCTGCAGCATGAACCTCCTTACTGCAACGTGCCTGCAGCATGAACCTCCTTACTGCAACGTGGCCTGCAGCATGAACCTCCTTACTGCAAAGTGCCTGCAGCATGAACCTCCTTACTGCAACTTGCCTGCAGCATGAACCTCCTTACTGCAGCGTGCCTGCAGCATGAACCTCCTTACTGCAACGTGCCTGCAGCATGAACCTCCTTACTGCAACGTGGCCTGCAGCATGAACCTCCTTACTGCAACGTGCCTGCAGCATGAACCTCCTTACTGCAACGTGCCTGCAGCATGAACCTCCTTACTGCAGCGTGCCTGCAGCATGAACCTCCTTACTGCAACGTGGCCTGCAGCATGAACCTCCTTACTGCAATGTGCCTGCAGCATGAACCTCCTTACTGCAACGTGCCTGCAGCATGAACCTCCTTACTGCAAAGTGCCTGCAGCATGAACCTCCTTACTGCAACGTGCCTGCAGCATGAACCTCCTTACTGCAATGTGCCTGCAGCATGAACCTCCTTACTGCAACGTGCCTGCAGCATGAACCTCCTTACTGCAACGTGGCCTGCAGCATGAACCTCCTTACTGCAACGTGCCTGCAGCATGAACCTCCTTACTGCAACGTGCCTGCAGCATGAACCTCCTTACTGCAACGTGCCTGCAGCATGAACCTCCTTACTGCAACGTGCCTGCAGCATGAACCTCCTTACTGCAAGGTGCCTGCAGCATGAACCTCCTTACTGCAACGTGGTCTGCAGCATGAACCTCCTTACTGCAAAGTGCCTGCAGCATGAACCTCCTTACTGCAACGTGCCTGCAGCATGAACCTCCTTACTGCAACGTGCCTGCAGCATGAACCTCCTTACTGCAACGTGCCTGCAGCATGAACCTCCTTACTGCAACGTGCCTGCAGCATGAACCTCCTTACTGCAACGTGCCTGCAGCATGAACCTCCGTACTGCAACGTGCCTGCAGCATGAACCTCCTTACTGCAACGTGCCTGCAGCATGAACCTCCTTACTGCAACGTGCCTGCAGCATGAACCTCCTTCCTGCAGCGTGCCTGCAGCATGAACCTCCGTACTGCAACGTGCCTGCAGCATGAACCTCCTTACTGCAACGTGCCTGCAGCATGAACCTCCTTACTGCAACGTGCCTGCAGCATGAACCTCCTTACTGCAACGTGCCTGCAGCATGAACCTCCTTACAGCAACGTGGCCTGCAGCATGAACCTCCTTACTGTAACGTGGCCTGCAGCATGAACCTCCTTACTGCAACGTGGTCTGCAGCATGAACCTCCTTACTGCAAGGTGCCTGCAGCATGAACCTCCTTACTGCAACATGGCCTGCAGCATGAACCTCCTTACTGCAACGTGCCTGCAGCATGAACCTAATTACTGCAACGTGGTCTGCAGCATGAACCTCCTTACTGCAACGTGGCCTGCAGCATGAACCTCCTTACTGCAACGTGGCCTGCAGCATGAACCTCCTTACTGCAACGTGGCCTGCAGCATGAACCTCCTTACTGCAACGTGGCCTGCAGCATGAACCTCCTTACTGCAACGTGGTCTGCAGCATGAACCTCCTTACTGCAACGTGCCTGCAGCATGAACCTCCTTACTGCAACGTGCCTGCAGCATGAACCTCCTTACTGCAACGTGCCTGCAGCATGAACCTCCTTACTGCAACGTGCCTGCAGCATGAACCTCCTTACTGCAACGTGCCTGCAGCATGAACCTCCTTACTGCAACGTGCCTGCAGCATGAACCTCCTTACTGCAACGTGCCTGCAGCATGAACCTCCTTACTGCAACGTGCCTGCAGCATGAACCTCCTTACTGCAACGTGCCTGCAGCATGAACCTCCTTACTGCAACGTGCCTGCAGCATGAACCTCCTTACTGCAACGTGGCCTGCAGCATGAACCTCCTTACTGCAACGTGCCTGCAGCATGAACCTCCTTACTGCAAAGTGCCTGCAGCATGAACCTAATTACTGCAACGTGCCTGCAGCATGAACCTCCTTACTGCAACGTGCCTGCAGCATGAACCTCCTTACTGCAACGTGCCTGCAGCATGAACCTCCTTACTGCAACGTGCCTGCAGCATGAACCTCCTTACTGCAACGTGCCTGCAGCATGAACCTCCGTACTGCAACGTGCCTGCAGCATGAACCTCCTTACTGCAACGTGCCTGCAGCATGAGCCTCCTTACTGCAACGTGCCTGCAGCATGAACCTCCTTACTGCAACGTGCCTGCAGCATGAACCTCCTTACTGCAACGTGCCTGCAGCATGAGCCTCCTTACTGCAACGTGCCTGCAGCATGAACCTCCTTACTGCAACGTGCCTGCAGCATGAACCTCCTTACTGCAACGTGCCTGCAGCATGAACCTCCGTACTGCAACGTGCCTGCAGCATGAGCCTCCTTACTGCAACGTGCCTGCAGCATGAACCTCCTTACTGCAACGTGCCTGCAGCATGAACCTCCTTACTGCAACGTGCCTGCAGCATGAACCTCCTTACTGCAAAGTGCCTGCAGCATGAACCTCCTTACTGCAACGTGCCTGCAGCATGAACCTCCTTACTGCAACGTGCCTGCAGCATGAACCTCCTTACTGCAACGTGGTCTGCAGCATGAACCTCCTTACTGCAACGTGGCCTGCAGCATGAACCTCCTTACTGCAACGTGCCTGCAGCATGAACCTCCTTACTGCAACGTGGCCTGCAGCATGAACCTCCTTACTGCAACGTGCCTGCAGCATGAACCTCCTTACTGCAACGTGCCTGCAGCATGAACCTCCTTACTGCAACGTGGTCTGCAGCATGAACCTCCTTACTGCAACGTGGCCTGCAGCATGAACCTCCTTACTGCAACGTGCCTGCAGCATGAACCTCCGTACTGCAACGTGCCTGCAGCATGAGCCTCCTTACTGCAACGTGCCTGCAGCATGAACCTCCTTACTGCAACGTGCCTGCAGCATGAACCTCCTTACTGCAACGTGCCTGCAGCATGAACCTCCGTACTGCAACGTGCCTGCAGCATGAACCTCCTTACTGCAACGTGCCTGCAGCATGAACCTCCTTACTGCAACGTGCCTGCAGCATGAACCTCCTTACTGCAAAGTGCCTGCAGCATGAACCTCCTTACTGCAACGTGCCTGCAGCATGAACCTCCTTACTGCAACGTGCCTGCCAGCATGAACCTCCTTACTGCAACGTGGTCTGCAGCATGAACCTCCTTACTGCAACGTGGCCTGCAGCATGAACCTCCTTACTGCAACGTGCCTGCAGCATGAACCTCCTTACTGCAACGTGGCCTGCAGCATGAACCTCCTTACTGCAACGTGCCTGCAGCATGAACCTCCTTACTGCAACGTGCCTGCAGCATGAACCTCCTTACTGCAACGTGCCTGCAGCATGAACCTCCTTACTGCAACGTGGTCTGCAGCATGAACCTCCTTACTGCAACATGGCCTGCAGCATGAACCTCCTTACTGCAACGTGCCTGCAGCATGAACCTCCTTACTGCAACGTGCCTGCAGCATGAACCTCCTGACTGCAAAGTGCCTGCAGCATGAACCTCCTTACTGCAACGTGGCCTGCAGCATGAACCTCCTTACTGCAACGTGCCTGCAGCATGAACCTCCTTACTGCAACGTGCCTGCAGCATGAACCTCCTGACTGCAAAGTGCCTGCAGCATGAACCTCCTTACTGCAACGTGGCCTGCAGCATGAACCTCCTTACTGCAACGTGGCCTGCAGCATGAACCTCCTTACTGCAACGTGGTCTGCAGCATGAACCTCCTTACTGCAACGTGGCCTGCAGCATGAACCTCCTTACTGCAACGTGCCTGCAGCATGAACCTCCTAACTGCAACGTGGCCTGCAGCATATTGGCAGTAAAAGGGTAAAATCAAGTCTCCCAACCTTGTGTATTTCATGCATCCACTGTCGGGCCCCGGGGCTCCAAAAGGATGTAAATTCTAATTGGAAATGGACTCCGTGCTTTCACAAGTCTTTCCACGAGGCTCTCTCTCACTTCATTAAATCATTAAATGAATGTAGCAGGTATTACGTTTTGAGGTTTATTAATTGTGACTTGTTTTTCATTATGAGATAATTGTCAGCCACGAAACATATCTGATCGGAGGAAAAGTTTTGATACGAGATGCTGGACGGGGTCTGTTACGGGGGAACCGGGCTCAAAGGTAGTTTTTAGGATAGCTAAAAACCACAGGGAATGTCAGTGTTTATGCTTCTTTTTACCCCTGTATCCAGAGAGCGCTATGTACAAAGTATCACAGGAACATCCTACAGGTCACCTGTCTCACTTGGAGTGAGTCTCACTCATTGGATAAAGAGGACTTGCCCATTGGAGTGCATTTCACTCACTCAATCAGGATCCTACTGTCCCCTTTACTGTCACGCTTAACTAATAGTTGCCTGCTAATTCCCTTTGTCTTCCTTGTGATCCTTTGCATTAGGACAGGCATTTGTCAATGTCCCCACGCCCCTTTTTATTGTGGCTGTGCCTTGCCAAGTCTTTCTCTGCCCTTTGGTCTCTACCTCCCATGCTCCCTCGGTAAGTGCGCCCTGAGGACTTATTAACGCGAGATGTGTGAACCTTTAACCCAAGTTCTAAAAATCATGCGAAATTTGCTGGGGGAGAGAGAGGGGAAGAGATGGTGAGAGGGGGAAGAGAGGGAGGGGGGAGAGGGGGAGAGAGGGGAGGAGGGGGGGAGAGAGGGGGAGGAGGGGGGGGAGAGAGGGGGAGGAGGGGGGGGGGAGAGAGGGGGAGGAGGGGGGGGGGAGAGAGGGGGAGGAGGGGGGGCAGAGAGGGTGAGGATGGGGGGGAGAGAGGGGGAGGAGGGGGGGAGAGAGGGGGAGGAGAGGGGGAGGAGGGGGGAGAGAGGGGGAGGAGGGGGGGAGAGAGGGGGAGGAGGGGGGGAGAGAGGGGGAGGAGGGGGGAGAGAGGGTGAGGAGGGTCGAGAGAGGGAGAGGGGTGTGGGAAGAGGGGTGGGGGAAGAGGGGGGGGAGGGGGGTGAGAGAGGGAGGGAGGGGGGGGAGAGAGGGAGGGGGAGAGAGGGGAGGAGAGAGGGAAGGGGGCAAGAGATGGAGAGAGGGGGAAGAGAGGGAGATGGGGTGGAGAGGGACAGGGGGGGAAGAGAGGGAGAGGGAAGAGAGGGGGCGAGGGGGGGAAGAGAGGGAAAGGGGGGGAAGAGAGGGAGAGGGGGGAAGAGAGGGGGAGGGCGGGGGAGAGGGGTGGGGGAAGAGGGGGGAGAGAGAGGGAGGGGTGGAAGAGGGGGGGGAGACAGGGAGGGGGGGAGACAGGGAGGGGGGGAGAGAGGGAAGGGGGCAAGAGATGGAGAGGGGAGGAAGAGAGGGAGATGGGGTGGAGAGGGACAGGGGGGGAAGAGAGGGAGAGGGAAGAGAGGGAGGGGGGGGGAAGAGAGGGAGAGGGGGGGGAAAGAGAGCGAGAGGGGGGGGAAGAGAGGGAGGGGGGAGAGACACACACTGCCTTACATGCCTCCCAAAACACTCTATATGACACATGAAGAGATACCTTTATTTATTGTTATTTATCAAAAATATTTTACCAGAAAGTAATACATTGAGAGTTACCTCTCGTTTTCAAGTATGTCCTGGGCACAGAGTACCTGCGAACACATCTGAGATACCTGGGAAATAAACTAATGTGAATACGCAGAATATATTTAAATTGTTTCAATTAGCATAGACAAAGCACATTTGGGCAAGTTCGCACAATTCTACTATTTACTGACTTCTCCCGGATCAAAACGGGGGTAAAAATTAGTGCAAAAATGGCACCAAATTGTTCAAGGAAAAGGTATACAGGGATATTCCAAATAAGTAAACGTGGGAAGGATGTTGATCCAGGGATTAATCCGATTGCCAATTCTTGGAGTGAGGACGGAATTTATTTCTCCCCTTATGAGATATCATTGGATGATATGACTCTGGGGTTTTTTGTTTGCCTTCCTCTGGATCAATAAGTAAGTATAGATATAGGATAAAGTATCTGCTGTCTACATTTAGCATAGGTTGAACTTGATGGACCTACGTCTTTTTTCAACCTCAACTACTATGTAACTATGTAACTATGTAACTATGTAAAACCATTGGGAACTGGTGCAATTCTTGGTGCACTGGCTTTGTAGCTAGAAGACTTGTTACAGGTAGTCCTCGCTATCCAACGTTTCACTTTACAAAGAATGGCAGATCCAACGCTTTACAATGCAACCCTAAGGGCCGTTTCGTGACGCCTGAAAGCGTTATCCGACGCTCACCGCCACTGATTAACATGGGACTCACTTTACACCGGTGTCACTATCCAACGCTACATCCAGAACGGGTTCCGTTGGATAACCGAGGACCGCCTGTAGATCTCCTTTTCCCTATCTGCAATGCTACTTCCCATTGCGATTGTCCCTTTCCCCGGTCAGTATCTTCCTGCCCTTTCTGGCGTTTGCCGGGTAAATCAGGGCTGTCTCTGGCATTCACGCTGCAGCCTTTATTCCGAGACAGGCAGTCACAGGGAACAGTAGCAGCCCTGAGGTCTGTTTATACAGTCGCTCCGGCTTCCTCCTGCCTGTGATATATTAACTACTTCAGAAGTTTCCCAGCTGTTTCAGGGGATAAGTAATGGCAGCGGGAGCCCATATTTAACCTTCACTCTGCAGTCTGGATACTTTGTAACCTGTCAGCTTTTATCTCTCCCAGTCTGTGCTGGAAGAAAAAATAAAATGACATATTTGAGGAAGGACTCAGAGCTTCAATGGGTTCGGTCCGTCCTACGCCCTGAGTTCCTCGCAACAGGTCAGATTTACTAAACAGCGCTAAAGTGAGCTAAGAGCGCTTCACACTCAGTGCCAGAGCAAAGTGTTGCAGGCTCCCTTGGCACCCAGGGGGCTAATCACCACCCCTGGGGGCTGGAAAGGGGAGGGGTGTCCAGCACCCACACCACAAAAATTGTACGCGCACCCCTGCCTGGCTCAGTTTTTTTTAACCCTACACTGCCAGAGGTGCATGTAACTGACTGCAAAGCAATGGAGTTTATTGCGGACACCCCTGGCAGGAGACAAGTTATAGCTTCAATTAAACCACGCAACTGTAATTGCTGTAACTATTATTTTAACACCTGTTTCACAATGTGATATATAGGCCTAGATACGTATTAAAAACATTTTTTCAAAGTGAGCATCCAATTATTAAAAACCGAGACTATTTTGAATAGCGCTTTAATTTAGTTTTTCTCCCTAAAACCAGCTTTTAAAGGAGCAATTCCCCCCCCCCCCCCCCCCCCCCCAATTAATTTCAGCTCTGGGGACTTCCTGCTTCCAAAATATATATATAGATATTCACCTCCAAAAGGGGATGTCGGGACATCCTGCAACTTTAAAGCTCTCGCGTCTTGTGAGCCAATAAGATGCCGCACCTGATGATGTCACGGCTTCCCATTGGCCCGCAGAGAGCGGGAGCTTTGAAAAATGGCCATGACGTGATCTCTGCTAGCCGAGCGAAGCAGCTACAAGCACCCCCCCCCCCCCTACGGAGGTCCGTATCTGCAGAAGCAAGGGGTCCCCAGAGCTACAATTAATGGGGTTCAGCTGCGGAGATCCCCTGCTTGTACTCTATGTTTAAAAAAAAAAATTTGCAAAAGAAAAAAATCGCCCGCTTGTATTACCTCTTTAAACCCACGTTTCTATTTGACATATTGCAGCCGCATCTCTTTCTCCCCCGGGTAGCATTTATTTCACGGGACTGGGATCAAGAAAAAGTCGCCCGTCAAGTAGTTTCAAAACTAAATGATAGGAATTGAGTTTCAGTCTCAGCTGCGCGTGTGATATCGATGTTGGGCGCAGTCCCATCACACGCCGATGCTGGAATCAATGAGGGAATAAGCCCTGGAGAAGTTGCCAGCATTTCTGTACTTTTTCATGGGTCAGAGAACTGTTTGGTTTTCCAGGAATTTAATCAAATATGCTAAGAGCGGGGCCAGCTAGAGCCAACTTCACCAAACTGCTCTGGGTTTCTCAAAACCATCAGGTCAGCATTTCTACTGAATGGGTTAATCTTAAATATTAACTATTTTTTCAGTAGAAAAGGCGCAATGTTTTTTTTAAAAAATTTTTTTACCAGTTATTAAAAGCCATGTTGGACCCGGATAAACTTTTTCTTAAGTTTGTGAGCGGGACAGCAGCGTATATATTTTTGTGCTAGGTACTGGTCTATGAAGGGGTGAACGAATTAAGCTCACTGTGACCTTGGGCAGTGCATTTTATCTCCCTGTGCCTCGGAATTCTAAAACAGATTGCAAGCTTTGTGGTCCAGAGATTCCCTTGCAAGTTCTACAATGCACCTCCATCCGTACATAGTCAATGCTATGTATGGAATATTGGACATGAGGGTTATGTGTTGCCCAATGGGCTGAATTTATCAATAAAGGAGATCAAGTTAAAGGTCATCAAGCATACATTCAATTAAAACGTACTACTTGTATGCCCTTTTTTGCAGCGCGCTACTAAAATGATAAACCGGCTATTAAAACTTCATATGGCCGGAGCGAGTGATAAAAAGACAGATAGGACTAGGGGGAGGCGTGTGTATATATGTCAAAGTCAATTCTTACCGCACTCCTTCCATATATCTTCAGGATTTCTCTGATTGTAGCTTGTTGGTGCTGGCTAGAGGGATAGCTGGGATCTCAGTACTTGAGGAAGGGGGTCCCCCTGAAACGTTGTGTGTTTGAGAAGAATTCTGCTAAATAAATGTTTGAAAAATTCAACTAAGAGACTTATGATTGACTAGTGCAGCGAACAAGAGGAAATGTGTTTTTGAGGTGTGTATATATCGGAAGATTGCTAAATAATGGGGTGGGAGTAGAGACGCGGGAATTTGGGGGGGGGGGCGGATTTGGATCCGCAGTGGATTGGCCGGTTCCTTTTGATCCGCGGATTTCAGCGGATCAATCAGAAAAGGCGTGATTGGCGTTTTGCGGATTTTGTATTATTATTACCAATACACTCCGGGGATTCCGCAACCCGGGGACGGATTTGTAGGATCCAATCCGCGGATTGTTAAGAACCCACCAGCGGATCGCTGAATTGGATTCTACAAATCCGTCCCCGGGTTTGATCCGATGGCGCTTTTTGATGAATCCTAGCGGATTGAAAACCGTGTGCGGAATTTACACGGCGAAACAGATTTTGGGGGTCACATCAGCAAAAATGCGGGAAACTGATTAGGGCGGATCCGCCCGTCTCTAGGTAGGAGGAGAAAAAGATTGAAATAAAACCATTCCATCAGCTATTTCCCCGCACCGGGGCAATATTCTTGTGAATGTCAAAATGCTGTGCTCTGCACCGAAGGCTGCGCTTATAGTGCCCGGCGACGCAACGGAACTCCAAAACAAATCAATTGAATCCGTCGCAAGCGCTTATAGTAAGAGCGACGGCGCGACCAAAAATTTTGAAGCCAGTTAAATTTGATTTTTTTGGTGACAGTCGCCACATGTGACTGTCTCTAAACCAATCACAGAGCGCTGCCCTCCTCCTTGGTGACGTCACTGGCCTTGTCGCCAGCGACGTCGCTTAAAACTAAAGTTTAACTTTCGCCCAGTGGCGACGGGTGACGTGGTCGCGTTGCCGTCGCCGGCACTATAAACGCGGCCTACGGCTGTGATTATACCAAAAATCGCGTGCGCCTGAAAAAAACGAAATAAAACAAACCAATAGGAGTGCACATACCAAGCGCACCGTAAGCGCCGCGATGTGCTGCAAAGCGTTTGCCTCCTCAAGCGATTTGAGATTTTGTTACTCACACACGAAGGCCGCATCACGTGATTTGCACGGCCAATCACAGTGCATCATCAACCAGCCAACCTGGCCATGTCTCCCTGCAGAAGCGCTACAAATCTCTGGCATGCTCACATGTAGCACGGCGACATGACGTCACCGGATCGCTTCGCCGCTCCGCAGTTTTTGGTATAATTAAGGCCTAAAGCTCGCGTCCAAATTTACCCAGAACTGTGCTGGTTTAAAAAGGTCTGTTTAAAAGCACAAATAAGTGATCGTCATAAACAGAATACTGGGATTCACAAATGTTTTCTCTAAGGTAAACGATCGCAGGTGCCATTTACAGAGCCCCTACTATTTCTAATATATTCCTGCCTCAGCCTTTAAAAAAACAATGGGCAGCTTTACATACAAAGGGTTAATTCTTTATACTCCGATACCGCCGTTTCAGCCGTTTTCATCTGTAAGCCTCATTAAAGTCATTGGCGATGACCTGTGTCCGAGTATAATAGTTAAAGTATATAGAATATACCTCAGCGAGTTATTTTACACAGCTGTTTTTGCAGCTCCGTTCAATGTAACAGATGTATCCACCCGTGAGATATTAGCGTCTAGGTTTTTCCTTGTTGGTTTTTTAATTCATGGTTTAAGTCAGCAGCTCCTCCCCCACCGAAGCCTAATTCATATTAGTAGTATTTAGCATCTTGAGCAGGACCTGCTCTTTTTGTTTTGAAAATATATATATATTTTTTTTAGTAACTTAAGAGCAGCACTGGCCTCTGAGGAGAGCTCCATTTTAACGTCCCGGACACTGAATATTCCAAACACTTTATAACTCCTGAACGAAGCATTGGATTTAAAGAATCAAAACAGCGTTGGAAAGGGCGAGAAGAGATCTAATTAATAATAATAATAACAACAACAAATAATAATTTAAAAAAAACGCGAAGCATTTTGAAACTAGTGACATTTTTTATTTAAGAAATCTGCTGCATTGATTTATTTTCACTAGTTTTGCAGGGTTTTGGAGCTGGGAGTCTTTGATAAGTGACATCCCCCTCTCCCTTCCCTCCCCCACATCGTCTTCCGGCTGCAAAACCTAGTGCAAAAAAACAGCACCAGAATTATCGCCGTGAATGAGTCTCGCTGAACGTAATGGGACATTGTATCTTGGATAAATCTGGTGCTGTCTTTTGCTACCATTTATTATGTTTACTGCTGTTTAAAGGTGCAATCCCGCATAGGGCAGTTGAATGTATTAGGGGCCTCTGAATGGGGAAGTGTTTGTCAATCAAGTGTTTTATTTCCCCTTACCCCACCCTGTCCTTATCAGAGAGCCAATAAAGATAAGGAGGTGGGGGACTCTGGCTATACAAGCACTTGCTGAACACACAGTGACATCACACAGTGACATCACACAGTGACATCACACAGAGGGGAGATGATACCCCTCCCAAGTCTAACTTATAAAAAAATAAAGTAAAACATACTTATAGGTGTCAGATATGGGTATCGATTACTCAGACGAGACCCCTTAAACATGCCACTGGAATTAGTTCCTTATGCTGCTCAGAGGGATTGCCCCTATAAATGCCAGCGAGGCCTGTGACACACATGTCCCCTTTCACCGCCTCTGGACCCTGAAATCCATTGGAATATTAATCCATGTTCACCTGTGCACAGGTGGGAGGTGGCACAGGTGGTTGGCCTGGAAGGCACTTAACCCCATCGCTGCCGGGTGGGCCAGCAATGCGTTGCAAATCAATGCCGTGTTGGCGTCTCCGGCAAACAAGAAGTTACAAATTCCCAGGGGGGGCCTGCAGCCTATTTAACCCACTTCTGCTGCGGGCAATAGGTTTTAACCACTTCAGTACCAACACAACGTACAGCACCTTTTTAATAACAGCAATGAATTCGTGAATAGCAAATAACCTCCCGTACAGTATATGTCTCGCTTGCCAATAACCCCCTCGATGTTAAATGCTCCCCAACAAAAGTGAGGCTGCTTGTTGATTAGCGCAGTACAACACTCACTGGCTGTTACTTAATCCTGCCCACCTATTCGCACTGCAATAACGGGCTCTTTGTTTGGGCTGTAATTGCATAAATCTAATTGCTGCACGAAGGTAGGAAATTAAAATGGCGTCCTCAGAGACAGCTCACGCACGCCTCGGAATGAATTTAATTACGGGAGAGAATGCAGGCCCCGGCTCTTCTCCATGCTGTTTGATCGGGGTGAGGGGCATCTGAAGGGCTGTTAATGTGGGGACGGCGGGTGGGGGTGGTGGGGGGGGGAGGCTGGAGGTGCCTCTGCAAATTGCATTCTCAATAAAGCTGACAACACATCAGCGCCGCGGCTAGAGTAATGCTAACACGTGTTATTTCTTTTAACCCTTCGAGCTGTCTGCTGGCGCTGGAGGGTGTGTTATGGAATAGCACCGCTTAGTAAAAATGGGCCACGGTGGTTGACGTTTGATGGTATTGAGAGGTGTGGAATACCAATACTTCTTTATTTACACACTCAGAAGTCCTCGTTCTTTACAAAGAAAATAATGTATATGTTGTAAGTATTTAGGGGCAGATTCTCCTCTCCTCCAATGTATACTTTTGGGTAACATGCACTTACCCCTATGTGCCCCATTCTTCCCTGTATACTGTTGCACCGTCTGTAAAGGGCAGGGTCAGATTGCAGACCAATATCGGCCCATTCAGGCCCACCTCCTCCTACGACAACGGCATCATCATCGTGATGTCGCGATGCCATGGCAACGCGTCGACCGCTTGACGTCAGGTTACCGTGACTACGCGACGCTGCCGGAGGAAACGCCGCTCGGGAGAAGGTAAGTTCAGGCACCGACAGGAGGAGGGAGAGGATGGCAGGGCTGCTGCTGCTGCATGGCGAGCTGGGGAGCCGCTGGGAAAGTTGCCCTATTACCAGCGTCACCGGCCCACCGGGGCAAGCCCGAACGCCCGATAGGCCAATCCGCCCCGGCGTGGGCGGCACCATATAAACGCCCAACACAACATTCCAATTTGTTTTTACGAGCTAAATATGATCGAAATATTCGAGAAATTAGTCTAACGAGGTACAAAGTGCTCATTCCCCAATCTTTAACACGCTTTGATGTCCTTACAAGTGGGTGCCTTTTTGAAGGACCCAGCGACTGCACCTGTACCCCGGGCACTGCTGGCTCTGACTTTGAAGTGAAGGTGCTGCCTGGCTGCAATGTATTTCATGGCAGGCCAGACGGAAAGTTACCAAGGTAACGCTGATTCGTGCCTAAATGCTTGAACGATCACAGACCTGTTAGGTCTCCTCCGGTCTCTCACTCTCCATCCTCCCACAGGAAACTGCGACGGCGCCCAAAGCCAGCGAAGGAATGTAACGGCAGCCCTTGGCATGCACAAGGGCGCAGAAAGTAGGGTGGTGCCGACAGGGGGACGCAGATACCCATCTTGCCATCAAACTGACTCTAGGGTCCGACATAGGCCCTTACTCTCCAAGGTGTGATAGCGCAGATGACGGCTATCGCATGAAAAACCACATTGAAGTCAATGGGGCTTTTCATGCTGTAGCACTTCATCTGCGCTATCACAGCTTACAGAATAAGCCCCATAATCTAAAGTCGATTCCTACATATCCTCTCCAATCAAATGAACGGGGGCTAACATGTTCTCCAGCAGAGGGAAGCAGCTTGACAGTATGTTGTATACAGGCGTTTTCATCTCGTACTGTACTTTGTCCCTTTTTTATTCCCGGTTGTGTGAGCTGGAGAAGAGCGCTTAAAGGAGGAGATAAATATGTATTATATGTCACACACATATGGTAATGGGATGTATTAAGTTCTGTGTCTCTCCCCATCATCTTCTTCCGCGTTCCTAGAGTCGAGCAGCTGATATTCTCCCCGGGTTAAGGTCTGCGATAGAGGTGAGCCACGTCATTAATTCGGTTACTCCGTCTTTGCTCTATAACAACATCTAGAGATGGTAGTTCTTTGTTCTGCATTTCCCGGGAGCGTCGTACAGAGCCGGAAATGTCAAAGAGCTTACCACCTACCAGAGGCAGATTACATAGAAAGGGGCAGGATATGGGGCAGATTACATAGATAGGGGCAGTATAGGGGCAGATAACAGATAGGGACAGATAATATAGATAGAGGCTGGATATGGGCAGACGATATAGATAGTGGCAGTAGATATAGATAGTAACTGGATAAGGGCTGGATAGAGGCAGATTACATAGAAAGGGGCAGATGATATAGATAAGGTCTGGATAGGGTTAGATGATATAGATAGGGGCAGATTATATAGATAAGGTCTGGATAGGGGTAGATGATATAGATAGGGGCAGATTATATAGATAAGGGCAGAGACATAGAAAGGGGCAGATGATATAGATAGGGGCAGATGATATAGATAAGGCAGAGACATTGAAAGGGGCCGATGATATAGATTAGGGCTGTAAAGGGGTAGATGATATAGATAGGGGCAGAGACATTGAAACGGGCAGATGATATATATAGGGGCTGGATAGGGGAAGATGATATAGATAGGGGCAGATACATAGATATGGACTGGATATGGGGCTCAGTTATAATGTCACTGCCTTTGAAGTGGGTGAATCTGATTTTCAAGCAAGTATTAGCTCTCCCTGTAACCTTGGGCATGTCCCTTTATCTCCCTGTGCCTGAGGCACCAACATTAGACTGTAAGCTCTTTGGACCAGGTACTTACTCAATGTGCCTGAATAATCCAACGCCTGTCGCTGCGTACACGGTCACTGCTATACAATATATTCCCCCCCCCCCCCCCCAATTTTAGATAGATAAAGAAGACGGACGTGAGACCCAGGTCTCCTTTTTAATCCCCAAATATGTAAAAATAAATAATAAATAGATGACATGGGATCACACCTTTCCATTTACTTCTTGAAAACGTGATTTAAAAAAAAAACACGACAAATTTGACCCGAAACCTGCCCGAACTAACACCTCCCTCCTCCTGGCTATTGTCCCGTTTCCCTTAAATTGATTTATTAATCCCCAGTGTTGCTTTGCAGTTTTATCCTTTTAGCGATAATAGATGTAATATATCATGAAAACAAATTTTTAAGAGTACATCATTACAATGATGCAGCGTCGGTAATAAACCCCTTCACACTTGAATGAGCTTAAATCAGTTTCTCTTTATTGATTTTTGGTCATAACATAATTTTAAAGTTCAAGTCAGTTAATAAAAAAGATTTGCTCTGGCACTTTGTGTCGCTGTTTCTTTGCATCTGTGGGGGGATTTTTCCCCCGCGTCCTGCGCCAGTGTGCGGGCGACAGTGCGGCATTGAAGCAGCCAGCAGTCGCCTTTGTACAGATGTAGCCAGACTTTCGGTCCTCAGAGTCACGGCATGAGAAGGAAAAACACTCCCGGGGACAGCAGAATCCGCGGCTGCCTGTGGGGAGCGGGGTCCGTTCTTCTAAATGGGAACCCCCGCAGATGTCCCGCTTCCGGGGCAAAGTGGGGTGCGGGGGTCACAGGCAGAATAAGGTGCGCCAACATTATGTCTGGCTACATCTGTTTACAGCTCTGCTCCTTTGCAAAATGTAACCTCTTTGAAAGGTGTAACTCCACAAATAAAGAGACCCCCCAAAAATATTTAATATAAATTTCGATTGTTTTTTTTTTTTTCATTTTTTCTTAAACTTCTTTAGCAAAAATACTTAAACATGGTGTTTTATTACACCCCAGTGTAATAAAACTTCATTTCATATGATCCACGCAAAAACCTAAAAGCATATAAGGAGATATGCCCAGCCAAGAAGAAAGGGACAGGTCCCTGTTCATAGCATGATTGGTGCATGGAAATCTCATTTTAAAATGCACTTGTGTTCACCTAACCTGAAATTTCTCCATCTGAGCCGCCGGCATCAACTATTAGTTTTTCGTTTGTTTCGGCGCCCAGAAGTTGACTGCGCTACGCGTACAGATGTAAATGGTGTGTACTAAAAAATAATGGTTCACTGCGCAACAAAACAAAACAATAAATGCAGCTGGTTGTGACAGGTTCAATGCTAGGACCATTCTTTCTCTAATTATAGAGGTAAATAAGAATTTTAATCAGTTAGTGTTAGGACCTGCGAATTTGGTTATGCCTTGATGTGGCTCGTAGGCTTGTACTCTTTGGCCAAAGGGTTAACTAAATTACCCCTTTTCAATAGATATATAGGTATTTCACTGTGTATTTTTGTCTATTTTGGATGTTGCTCTGGACTTCTTTGTTTCTTGTTGTATACATTTAGCCACGCCAGTAGCACTCCTTTTGACACTTATATACATACATATATATTGTGGTAATTTGGTGGGGTTTCTTAGAGCTTGCTGGGATCTGTGTGTTTAAAAGAAGAAAGTGCATCAAAATCCAAGTTCAACCTTAAGAAAAATCTATTAATAGTGTTTTGCGCAAAATTAAGTTGCTATATCAACCAAAATATTATTTGACACAGCCCAGGTGTTTTATTAAATAGGGTAACTAAACGGATTATTTTTACAGTACTATAAATAATATGACATTAGTCATTTAGATTTACTAACACTAGTTATAAATAACAAAAATAATACGCAGAATTCTGTTTTCATTTCAATTGTATCAATCGGGTGTTCAACGTGCATCAGAAATCATTTCAAACAAATGATGCATCATGTGAAGCCTTCATACGCATGTTTTATGAAGGTTTGTAATACTTTTTAGCACTAACAAGGATCAGGCAGTTTGGTTAATAATTTATCCCAGAAACAGACAGTGATAACATGACCAGGAGCGCATTAAAAACACCCTATACCAGTAAAGTTATCCCACTGATGGGCGTTATAGTGACTAATGCTGACATAGAGTATTTCCTCTGATTCTCTTGATATTTGAATTTCTTTTCTATGCCAAGATACACTTCCAAGTGAAATCATAGGTTTTTATAGTCTACATTTTTTTTTTTAACATTTATATTTCAATAATATTTCATAAATAAGTTGTTATAGTTCTCCTGGGAAATAATTTGTAATCAATAAACATTCTGTAATACAAAGAGCAACCTGTAGAAATGCCTGTCTGTAATATGCAGGGCAATGTTTATCCGTAATGCACAGAGATGCCCCTTCCTCCTCCTGAGCCGATGATTCTACATGTATGTGCTGTTCCCATGACGTTTTAATGTTTTCTCTCAGTTTTGTAGTGAAGCACATTAGGGAGGAAGATGCTGGCAGTAGATACACTTGAATACTGGCATAATGGGGCAGATTCAGCACACCTGGTGACTTGAATAAGCCCCAGTGAACCAGTGTTTTGAAGAGCTTACAATCTAATCCGTTAACACCCAAGGCACAGACCGATGCCCTGCATGAGGTACCGATCTCAGACTGGCGTCACCCACTTCAAGGGCCAGCCTGTCCCTCCTCCCGCCGGCAGCCCTTTCCACTGCGGACCATCGTAAAGCCAAGGTTGTAAGTATAAATAAAAATGAAAGTCAATTATGTCCCGTTGCCAGCTCAGCAGAAAGAGAGAAGGAAGAGGCGATCGGCGTATCAAACGGTTACAAATAAAAATAAAAAACAACGGGCAAGAAGAAAGGGAAGAAAAGAGACGCGGAATAAAAAATAGTGAGCATTAAATCTTGCTGTCCTGCCGGGTCCCTGGTAAATGACTCTAAAGGGACAATTAAACGTGAGTGGGGAGAGGAGCAGTGACCGTGGCAGGCGGCAGTCAGGGAACACATAATGAAAGATGGCAGTGATGGATCGCTGAGCTCCGAGCGCCTTTGAATATGATGCAGATCCATTAATGAGGTTCCCTCTGTCTGACAGCCCCCCCACCCCCCTCTTCTTTCTCCGTGGGTGTCTCACCCTGAAGAAGAACCCTGTGAGGTCCGAGAGCTTGAAACCCATCACATCTCTGTTGGGCCAAGAATATATTGTAGCTTAGCTCCTTCTGCCAACTCATCTGTTATTTTGCTATCACATGGGGGTCTGTGTCTCCCAGTCTGTGTTGGGTATCTGTGTGTGTGCCTCACTCGCCATCAGCAGAGGCTGACCCAGAATTACACAACTGTAACCAGGGCAGGACACAAAATGGGCAATTACCACTACAAGTTATTTACTAACCCAGAGGACCACTACAAGTTATTTACTAACCCAGGGGACCACTACAAGTTATTTACTAACCCAGAGGACCACTACAAGTTATTTACTAACCCAGAGGACCACTACAAGTTATTTACTAACCCAGGGGACCACTACAAGTTATTTACTAACCCAGAGGACCACTACAAGTTATTTACTAACCCAGGGGACCACTACAAGTTATTTACTAACCCAGAGGACCACTACAAGTTATTTACTAACTCAGAGGACCACTACAAGTTATTTACCAACCCAGGGGACCACTACAAGTTATTTACTAACTCAGGGGACCACTACAAGTTATTTACTAACCCAGAGGACCACTACAAGTTATTTACTAACTCAGGGGACCACTACAAGTTATTTACCAACTCAGAGGACCACTACAA
Source organism: Ascaphus truei (assembly GCF_040206685.1). Lineage (NCBI taxonomy): Eukaryota > Metazoa > Chordata > Amphibia > Anura > Ascaphidae > Ascaphus > Ascaphus truei. The sequence continues at coordinate 19,830,015 of NC_134489.1, forward strand.
GTTATTTACTAACCCAGGGGACCACTACAAGTTATTTACTAACTCAGAGGACCACTACAAGTTATTTACTAACCCAGAGGACCACTACAAGTTATTTACTAACTCAGGGGACCACTACAAGTTATTTACTAACCCAGAGGACCACTACAAGTTATTTACTAACCCAGAGGACCACTACAAGTTATTTACTAATCCAGGGGACCACTACAAGTTATTTACTAACCCAGAGGACCACTACAAGTTATTTACTAACCCAGAGGACCACTACAAGTTATTTACTAATCCAGGGGACCACTACAAGTTATTTACTAACCCAGAGGACCACTACAAGTTATTTACTAATCCAGGGGACCACTACAAGTTATTTACTAACCCAGAGGACCACTACAAGTTATTTACTAACCCAGAGGACCACTACAAGTTATTTACTAACCCAGAGGACCACTACAAGTTATTTACTAATCCAGGGGACCACTACAAGTTATTTACTAACCCAGAGGACCACTACAAGTTATTTACTAACCCAGAGGACCACTACAAGTTATTTACTAACCCAGAGGACCACTACAAGTTATTTACTAACCCAGAGGACCACTACAAGTTATTTACTAATCCAGGGGACCACTACAAGTTATTTACTAACCCAGAGGACCACTACAAGTTATTTACTAATCCAGGGGACCACTACAAGTTATTTACTAACCCAGAGGACCACTACAAGTTATTTACTAACCCAGAGGACCACTACAAGTTATTTACTAACCCAGAGGACCACTACAAGTTATTTACTAATCCAGGGGACCACTACAAGTTATTTACTAACCCAGAGGACCACTACAAGTTATTTACTAACCCAGAGGACCACTACAAGTTATTTACTAACCCAGAGGACCACTACAAGTTATTTACTAACCCAGAGGACCACTACAAGTTATTTACTAATCCAGGGGACCACTACAAGTTATTTACTAACCCAGAGGACCACTACAAGTTATTTACTAACCCAGAGGACCACTACAAGTTATTTACTAACCCAGAGGACCACTACAAGTTATTTACTAATCCAGGGGACCACTACAAGTTATTTACTAACCCAGAGGACCACTACAAGTTATTTACTAACCCAGAGGACCACTACAAGTTATTTACTAACCCAGAGGACCACTACAAGTTATTTATTAACCTAGAGGACCACTACAAGTTATTTACTAACCCAGAGGACCACTACAAGTTATTTACTAACCCAGAGGACCACTACAAGTTATTTAGTAACTCAGAGGACCACTACAAGTTATTTACTAACTCAGAGGACCACTACAAGTTATTTACTAACTCAGAGGACCACTACAAGTTATTTACTAACCCAGAGGACCACTACAAGTTATTTACTAACCCAGGGGACCACTACAAGTTATTTACTAACTCAGAGGACCACTACAAGTTATTTACTAACTCAGAGGACCACTACAAGTTATTTACTAACTCAGAGGACCACTACAAGTTATTTACTAACTCAGAGGACCACTACAAGTTATTTACTAACTCAGAGGACCACTACAAGTTATTTACTAACCTAGAGGACCACTACAAGTTATTTACTAACCCAGAGGACCACTACAAGTTATTTACTAACTCAGAGGACCACTACAAGTTATTTACTAACCCAGAGGACCACTACAAGTTATTTACTAACTCAGAGGACCACTGCAAGTTATTTACTAACTCAGAGGACCACTACAAGTTATTTACTAACTCAGAGGACCACTACAAGTTATTTACTAACCTAGAGGACCACTACAAGTTATTTACTAACCCAGAGGACCACTACAAGTTATTTACTAACTCAGAGGACCACTACAAGTTATTTACTAACTCAGAGGACCACTACAAGTTATTTACTAACTCAGAGGACCACTACAAGTTATTTACTAACCCAGGGGACCACTACAAGTTATTTACTAACCGAGGGGACCACTACAAGTTATTTACTAACTCAGAGGACCACTACAAGTTATTTACTAACTCAGAGGACCACTACAAGTTATTTACTAACTCAGAGGACCACTACAAGTTATTTACTAACCCAGGGGACCACTACAAGTTATTTACTAACCGAGGGGACCACTACAAGTTATTTACTAACCCAGAGGACCACTACAAGTTATTTACTAACTCAGAGGACCACTACAAGTTATTTACTAACTCAGAGGACCACTACAAGTTATTTACTAACTCAGAGGACCACTACAAGTTATTTACTAACCCAGGGGACCACTACAAGTTATTTACTAACCGAGGGGACCACTACAAGTTATTTACTAACTCAGAGGACCACTACAAGTTATTTACTAACCCAGGGGACCACTACAAGTTATTTAGTAACTCAGAGGACCACTACAAGTTATTTACTAACCCAGAGGACCACTACAAGTTATTTACTAACTCAGAGGACCACTACAAGTTATTTACTAACTCAGAGGACCACTACAAGTTATTTACTAACCCAGGGGACCACTACAAGTTATTTACTAACTCAGAGGACCACTACAAGTTATTTACTAACCCAGGGGACCACTACAAGTTATTTACTAACTCAGAGGACCACTACAACTTATTTACTAACCCAGAGGACCACTACAAGTTATTTACTAACCCAGAGGACCACTACAAGTTATTTACTAACCCAGGGGACCACTACTAGTTATTTACTAACCCAGAGGACCACTACTTTTTATTTACTAACCCAGGGGACAACTACTTTTTTTTACCTACACCATTTCTTTTTAAGGACAATATTTTTTTTTAAAGTCTTTTCTTTTTGCTTCTTTATAGCAACGACGTAGCACAAATCTTCCTAAAAAGAACTTCGCTCCTGTATTCATTTCATATATTTAATACATGCCGATTTTTAAAAAAGAAAAAGAAAGAAAAAGAAGGCACACGTTCTTGTCCCTTTTGTAAATGAAAAATGTCTTCGTTGCAATGTTAATCGCTGCTGGCGACTTGGGCAGTGAAAGTGTTAATGAGAGGAGTAACAAGTCTGAGGGTGAGCTATACTGGAATAAACAGGGGCAAAGAGGCATTTTCATCCTGAACTTCAGACTCAATGTATCTGGACCCTTTGCTCCACTGTTGCCCTGCGTTCACCAGCTTGTGTTTCCGCATTTGCTGCACATATATAAACAGGACGGGCTGGATCACAGTTTGTCTCTATCTAGCACCACTGTTTTTTCTTTTCCTTGTTTCAGACAATCCGTCGGAGGGTCTGTTGCAGTGGCGGCCAACGCCAAGCCTCAAGAGCTACCAACAGGTCAGGTTTTCAGGATATCCTTGCTTCAGCAGTCGAAGACTGAGCCACTGATTGAGCCACCTGTGCTGAAGCAGGGATATCCTGAAAACCTGACCTGTTGGTAGCTCTCGAGGACTGGCGTTGGCCGCCCCCTGGTCTACTTACTAAATTCTCCCTCCTGCAAAAGTAGAGCAAAACCAGTGCAAAAAACAGAGCCATACAGTATTCATCAAAGAAAAGGAATCCCTTTGAAAGGAACAGGAGTTTCTGCTGCGATAAAACCGGGGCAATTATTCTGCCCCAGATTTGCAGCCGGGAGACTTTTGTAAACGAGCCCCTTTGTCTCAGAGAGACGAAGCTCCCAGCATTCCAGTCTGTGCCACGCGTAAGAAACCTGGCGAAGTGTCTGACCCGTTAATTGTTCTGTACGACGCGGGACGTAATAATTGAGCGCATTTCTCGTGTTTTTCGAATTTGGCGCCCGCTGCGCTGGTGCAGTATTCTGCTCTAAAAAAAATAAAGCACACACACACTTGCGCCACTTAAGGTGATGGAGAAAACCAGCGCAGAAAAAAACCGTCAAGGAAGGTAACACAAGCTGCGCGTTTCTTGGCAACGAGATATGTGCCAATCTGCAAATGTGACTCCACAAATCCCTCGTCTCATTGCAGGCAGATGCAGACACACTCGGAAACGCATCGGCTAAGATTACAGTACATAGACGCTGCTTGGCGCGGGTATTTTCCAGGGCGAGTTTACGACAAAATAATACATTTGCGCTCAAATTTGACCTTTTCTTGAGCATTTTAGTTTCGCACTAGTTTTTTAGCCACAAGTTTATTACATCACTCCCAGATAACCCACATAAATGTATTTTTAGCTTAAAGAGGCAATCCAAGCATGCAATTTATTTTTAACATAGGGTTGAAGCAGGGGATCTTCAGAGCTGAACCCCATTCATTTCAGCTCTGGGGACCCCCTGCTTTGGGAGATCCTTACCTCAATAGGGGGTGCCGGTTGCCACTCCGCTCGGATAGCAGGGATCACATTATGGCAGACTTTGAAAACGCCTGCGCTCTGCGGGCCAATTGGAAGCTGTGACGTCATCAGGTGCCGTTTCCTATTGGCCCACGCGGGAGTTTTAAACTTTGCAGAGATACTGGCGCCCCCCTTTGGATGTCTGTATCCCGGGAAGAAGGGGGGTCCCCAGAGCGGAAATGAACGGGGTCCATATCCAGACACCCCCTGCTTCAAACCTATGTTAAAAAAGTGCATAAATTGCTACTTTAAGTCCCACTTTGAAGCACCTATTGGAAACGCCACATAGGGAAAGCATTCAGCCATACAACATGGCCTCCGCTATACAACATGGGCCTCCGCTATACAACATGGCCTCCGCTATACAACATGGCCTCCGCTATACAACATGGGCCTCCGCTATACAACATGGCCTCCGCTATACAACATGGGCCTCCGCTATACAACATGGGCCTCCGCCATACAACATGGGCCTCCGCCATACAACATGGGCCTCCGCTATACAACATGGGCCTCCGCTATACAACATGGGCCTCCGCTATACAACACGGGCCTCCGCTATACAACACGGGCCTCCGCCAGACAACACGGGCCTCCGCCAGACAACACGGGCCTCCGCCAGACAACACGGGCCTCCGCCAGACAACACGGGCCTCCGCCAGACAACACGGGCCTCCGCCAGACAACACGGGCCTCCGCCAGACAACACGGGCCTCCGCCAGACAACACGGGCCTCCGCCAGACAACACGGGCCTCCGCCAGACAACACGGGTCTCCGCCAGACAACACGGGCCTCCGCCAGACAACACGGGCCTCCGCCAGACAACACGGGCCTCCGCCAGACAACACGGGCCCCGCCAGACAACACGGGCCCCGCCAGACAACACGGGCCCCGCCAGACAACACGGGCCTCCGCCAGACAACACGGGCCTCTGCCAGACAACATGGGCCTCAGCCAGACAACACGGGCCTCCGCCAGACAACATGGGCCCCGCCAGACAACATGGGCCCCGCCAGACAACATGGGCCCCGCCATACAACATGGGCCCCGCCATATAACATGGCCTCCGCCATTCCTCATGCCTGCTTCATTATTTAACATATTCAACAGCTTTAAAAATGTAGACCCTACGGAGTGTGAAAAGCCTAATAATAGGGGAATGTGTTGCTGTCCCCTCTGGCAATGAAAAAGTTAGTTTTATAGGGTATTTCTGCTCCATTTACCTGCTCCTGAGCACACATGAAGGGTATAGAAGACCCGACCTTCACACAAAAGACTGGAATACACAATAACCGATTCGGCCCAACCTCACTCAACTTACTCCTTGTCAAACTGAGATCATTTTGAAATGATTGTGCAAGCATTATTAAACCTGCTTCAATGTTAATATTCGCTGTCAGGGCTGCTTGCTATGTAAGCTAACAATTCTGATAAAATACATTACAACTCATAACACATTCCCTGTGGATATGTCACTGTGCTCTGCCTTGTACAGAGAGTGTGGATGTAAAACAGTAAAACGGTAAAACAGTAAAACAGAACAGATATCCCAAAATGTATACAGGAGCACACAAGAGGAAGAGAGAATATTAAGGAAGAGAGTTCTTGCACCAGGACGTGTGGTCCAACACAATTCTGTAGACAAAGAAAAACTGTTGGAGCAACAACACCAACTTAGCATATATGCATTAATAACGTAAAAAGCAACATTCACTGCTCCTTTTCTTCAGTACAATATTTGAAGTGCAGCAGTGAGAGGTAGTGACAGATACCCCTATCTACTCTGCAATGTGGGAGGCGTGAACCCCATACCTGGGCAATATTAGTGTGTCTCTCTGTCTCACTCGCTCCCTCCCATCCATCTATCTATAAAAACAGGTACAGGGGGGGTGGGGGGGGGCACGCACACAAACAAACATTGGTCATGAGAGAGAGAGAGAGAGAGAGAGAGAGAGAGAGAGAGAGAGAGAGAGAGAGAGAGAGAGAGAGAGAGAGAGAGCTGGAAATACAGGGCACACACATACTGAAGGAGTTAATAGTCAATCTTGGGTGCAGGCAGCCTAGATACTATTAGGCATTGGACATAGCGCGGGCGATGGCGCGCGCAACTGTGTGCGCGGCACGAAATAATGCATGTAAGTGCATCAGTCCGGCCATGCTGCACGCTATGCGGTGCGCGGCAGGATTTTGAACCGACAAAACAAGTACATTTTTCGTGCGACGGCCGCGTCACTGCCGTGTTTGAGCCAATCAAGGCAAACCAAGCTGGATGAAGTCACGGCCACGCCTCCCCATTGCTAGCACAAGAGAGTCCAGATATCGGTCAGGCGACAGGCGCGTGCCCCTCCCTGTGCTCCGTCGCGCGTGCACGCACTATGGCCGCAGCCTTAGGTATCAAACATTGGACAAAGAGGCAGGTGCTCCATAATGCTTGGAATGGTGTCCCATGAGGGAGTGGGGTGGGCTGGCGGTGCGCTGCATTCCAAAAAACGGACAACGGAGCCTGGGTCGCTAAAGAAACTTACTTCATTACATCAGCTGCAACATACTGGCAGACAAGAATCCTGAGAGGAACCTCTGACGCGTTTCGCTCATGCACATAGCGCACACATGAGCGAAACGAATCAGAGGTTTCTATCAGGCTTCCTGTGTCTTACTATGTTGCAGCTGATGTAATTAAGTATGTTTTTTAACGACCCAGGCTCTGTTTTCCAGTTTTTGGAACGCAGCGCCGCGCCATCACACTCCCTCTTGGGACACCATTTCCGGCATCTATCCAGGCTGAGAGCACGCTGTGTTCGGGCAAACAGTTCCACAAGGTTGTGAGTACCCATTACACCTTTGCATTATATAGACTTAACTTCAAGGTCTAGCTCTATGGGTTGTGTATTATTAGTTAACTGGGGGTCTGACTTTCCAGTCTTTAGGCTTTTATGACACCCCTAGCATCTTTATATGTTTACACCCTGTACACGTGAGCATTCGTGACCTGTCTTTATTCTACTTCAACTTACTGCAGTGGACCCGCACACATCACCAGCTTCATTACTGTTATAATTGTATACATAAACATCCTCGTGACATTGTTACATATTACTTTGGATGTACATGCACTCTTTGAGCCCTGATTTTGGAAGCACATGCGTCCGTTTTATTCTTTCTTTCACTCCATAATGCTTAAAAGTCTAATTATTGAAATGACACCTTTAAGCATCATGGAGTTCCTGCCTCTTCATTTTATATATATATATATATATATATATATATATATATATATATATATATATATATATATATATATATATATATATATAACAACAAAAAAACAATATGAAGTAGCGCCGCTAAATAACCCAGTTAATTATAGATATTATTAGGAGAGACAGTAGCTAATTGGATAGGCTTGAAGGGGCAGCTAGAGTAGGCTTATACACTATGATAGAACTTTAAAAAATACAATAGCAATACAATCTCCTGACAATAAACCCTAAAGAAAAAATAAAAATCTAAAAAATATATTTAATAAGTAAAAAATAGAAAAAATTGTCAAAAAATATAAAAATGTATTAAAAAACCTTCAATACATAAAGTCCTGTTCCAGTGGCAATGTCTTTGGTTTCTTGCAGCCCGTTTCAAAGGGATCACCAGTCCCTAATGATATCTAGAAAAAAGGAAAGAGAAAGAAACAGGCGCACACCTAGTGCATTACCACAATAAAAATGTATTGAATGAACATAAAATCTAACAAATGCCACTCACAAAAGTACAGCAAATATGAGCGTGTATGAGATAGGCTCTCATGTGCCATGCAGCTCAATCACCAGCGTCCGTCCGCAATCAATGGCTTCGTCACGTGGATCAGCTCCGTGAAACCGGAACCGGAAGAGGGGTCCTTCGCCTTCAGTGTATCATCGTATTGGTCCCTCCAGGAAACAGACACCTCCAGTATAGCAAATGTATGAGGTTGTAAGCCGGGAGAGCAGCACACGGGAGCCAAAGTTCTACAGTCAACCTGCAACAGTGCTTGTGGGCAAATGGCGGCCAGAATCTAGCCTGTTGTAGGTTGACTGTAGAACTTTGGCTCCCGTGTGCTGCTCTCCCGGCTTACAACCTCATACATTTGCTACACTGGAGGTGTCTGTTTCCTGGAGGGACCAATACGATGATACACTGAAGGCGAAGGACCCCTCTTCCGGTTCCGGTTTCACGGAGCTGATCCACGTGACGACGCCATTGATTGCGGACGGACGCTGGTGATCGAGCTGCATGGCACATGAGAGCCTATCTCATACACGCCTATATTTGCTGTACTTTTGTGAGTGGCATTTGTTAGATTTTATGTTCATTCAATACATTTTTATTGTGGTAATGCACTAGGTATGCGCCTGTTTCTTTCTCTTTCCTTTTTTATATATATATATTCTTCATGCAAATGTTCTTCATGCAAATGTTCTTCATGATCTGCATGTCATCAGGCCTGTGTCTTTATGCAAGGTCTTGGGATGATGCAGGTTTTGCTGTATGACCTGCCTGTCTTGCTGTGATGTCAACTGATATATGGGAGAAGTGGCCCAGTCTGTATCCTGATGGCCTTCTGTCCTAATCTTTAAGTAACTGTCTATATTTTGCCTGTTATTTGTACATATCTGTTGTGTTCACCTATCCTAAGGAATAAATACAATTTGTTATATCTAAGTCTCGTCCCAGTTCAAACCCAGGTATATATATTTATATATAGTTTTGGTGTAAATTACAGCCTGTCACAAGCTACCGTGACAAGCTTGTAATTAACTGGTTCATTCATTGTAACATCGCCGGAAGAAGAGATCAGTGTATCTCGAAAGCTCGCACAAATAAAAGCATTTCGTTAGCCACAGAACGGTATCATCTATTTATTGTTTGATTATTGAAGCTCGGCTAACACGGTACTGATACCTCTACATGTATATATATATATATATATATATATGTACACACACACACAGTAGCGTAACCAGGGGAATTTGTATCACAGTTACAGAGCCCAGCGCTCTTTCCCACAGCAATTAAAGTGATTTTTTTTTTGGGGGGGGGGGGGGGGGGGAGGGAGAGTGGGCCTCTGTATGAGAGCGGCCCTCCTCATCAACGTTGCGGTGTTATGTGAGCCTGCGTCGACATGGCAATGCGTTGGCATGACAACATGCAGCCGTGACATCATGACAATGCTGCATCACGAGGGCTGGTAAAATCTGCACCCCAATCAGAATGTCTGATTGCACCCCAGTGTATATATATATATATATATACAGTATATATATATATATATATATATATATATACAGTATAAGGTAGCAAGATATAAGTGGATACTTCTGTAGTAAAAAGCAATAATAATATTAATGTGTGCACATATCATACTGTATAGAATAACCCCATATACTGTACATCACCCAATCAGAAACCTGGAGAGATGACACGACACACTGGGTATAGTGCAAAAAGATGAATATCAAATAAGTAAACATGGGAAGGATGTTGATTCAGGGAGTAATCTGATTGCCAATTCCTGGAGTGAGGAAGGAATTTATTTTTCCCCTTATGAGAAAGCACTGAATAATATTTCACTGTGATTTTTTTCTTTCTTTTTTCTCTGGATCAAAATACTGTAAATACAAATATAGGATAAAGTATCTGTCATCTAAATTCAGCCTACTGTAGGTTGAACTTGATAGACATATGTCTTTTTTCAACCTCATCTACTATGTAACTATGTAATATATTGTGGCACAGATTTGTTGGACTACAATATATTCATCTTTTTGCACTGTATCCAGTGTGCTGTGTCGTCTTTCCAGGTTCCTGGTTGAGGGGGGGGGGGGTGTGTGTGTGTGTGTGTGTGTGTGTGTATAGTTGCAGTGGAGCGGCACTCACGTAAATTAGTCAACTGAACTGCGTGCACTAGTGGAGCATCCGTAAACAACTGTAGAATATAAAGCTGTGAGTGCCTTGTATTCTACAGTTGTAGATAGATAGATAGATAGATAGATAGATAGATAGATAGATAGATAGATAGATAGATAGATAGATAGAGATACAGCCACGGTTATTGCACTTGCTGATAACGCACAATATTGTTTTAAAACGCAGAATATCACAGAATATCCCCCACAATGCGCATACGTACTTTTATAAGAATATTTTGTCTTACCTTTTATTCTTTAGATTTTTTTCCACAATTTTTCCGGTGACCTTTTTTTAACCAGTTTTAATTGCACTGTAGCTCGCGTCACGCATCCGTTTCTTCTTTGCAATGCGTCACATGTGGGCGCTACTGTAAATGCTTATTGTTAGCCAGGGAGGTTAAAGGGACAGTTCCCCCTTTTGATTTTCTTTAAATGAATGGGAAGCATGAGGTCCTCAGAACGGGAAATTTCAGCTCATCAGCCCTGCTCCCCCTCCACAGGCCCCCCCCGGAGGTCAGGGTGACCCCGCAGATTACTTCAGAGGGGCTCCCTGGTTTAGGTAAACTAGGGAGGGAAATGGGGGGGTGATTGCTTTTAAACCCATTAACTTCTCCTCCTGACACCCCCAAAATACAACCTCAATACTTTGATAGCCGACGCTAGGAGACGAGGGATGAATACACCGCTCTTAGCGTCTGTTTAGCTACAAACCTGCCCAGATAAATAGACCCTGGCTATGGTATATTGAGATGTGACAGGCCTGGAAGAGGGATTTCTAAGAGTTATCGCTGTGACACGAACAATTGTGTCCATGACAGTGACAGATAGGGACAGGTAGCGGGGCTGTGCCATGACTGTGGCTGGTGGTTTAACGCCACCACTGGGGACAATACATTGTATGCATGCATGTGATGATACATTGGATACTCTAATGCTGGGCTGTGCACACTGAGCACATAGAAGCGCCCCCACACACAGGCAGGGCCACAGAGGGGTGAACCTGTGACTCAATGCGCTCTCTTCCATTTGTGCTGCTTATGGCTGAAAACGTTTATGAGAGCGGTGTATTGTGAGGGAAGAGGCATCAGGTACGGAGGGGGTGGCTAGATGCTGGAGAGATGGCTGCTTTTGGGGTAGGAAAGGGAACAACTACAGGGTGCCTCCCATGCAAAGGAGGTCTCTGTGTCTTTAGTGCTGGAGACTGTAGCAAAGCAATGCATTGCAAGTTCATTAGGCTGCGTCCATAGGACCGCAGCCGTGCTGAGGCGCGCGGAGGCTGAGGGAAAGCGGGTGCTTTCCCTGGCCTTGGTCCGCGCGCCTTACGGGGGCGTGTCGGGGGGTGGGCCAGTGACGTCACGGAGCTGGTTCGCCCTCATTGGGTGAACCGCTCACGTGACCGACCCTGCGCTCCGGCGAGCGCTTGAATTTTAAATTTGGCTAAGACTTACTCTTCCGCACGCTTGCGTATGCGTAAGCGAGCCCTTGCTAAAGCCGCTCTCATTGCGGCTGCAGGGGCTCAGCGCAGAGCGTGAGCGCGCCTCAGCACGGCTCAGCGCATAAGCGCTGACCCTGGACGCAGCCTTACACAGGTCTCTCTATTGCAAAGCAGCCCACTGTGACTGTACAGCAGCAGAGCAATGCAATGCAGATTAATTGATGGTGTCCCTATGGCAGAGCAATGCATTGCAGGAACCTCTCTTGTTTTTGCTGCAGCCCATCCGGCAGGGGTGAGTTCCCTGGCCACATCTCGGTGTGTGCGTGTGCTGAAGCTGGAAGTTTGGCAGCTCTGCGCTGGGCTCCCCTGTCATGACTCACGGTGGCAGGAGGTCATTGCTCAGCCGGCTGGAACAGCAACAAGTTAACGGCACCGCTTACCCTGGGCGGTGATTACCATGTACATGAACAGTGTGCTTGTAATTACGGGGTATCTGCATGCAGCTCGTCTATTTGTATCACTGGGTGTATATCCACACATAGACAAGATGTGATGCTTTGCCTAGTGTGGAAGTTACATTCCTGCAGGGTTAGAAGGAGCACGATAATACTTACAGAGCAAAGGAAATACTCTCACCTGTAATATGCTGTTAAAGCAGCAATACTAGGACATACTTGAAAACGAAAGGTAACTCTCAATGCCTGTACTTCCTACTAAAATATTTTATAAATAAATAATACTACTTTCCAACAAAAAAAATCTTTTTAAATTATTTGTTTATGTAAAGCATGTGGCAGTGTATCATTCTACACTCTTACCTAAGCTGGCAATCGTTTGGTGCTCCTGTTATACATCTGTCAAAATCCTGATTGTGTGACTAACATAATGGCTGCTTCTGTCAGTGTAACTCAGCAGCTATAATGTATCCTTATATTACTAGGGTAACATTATCTATTGTTGCCGTTTGTTGCTCAAACTGCTGTGAACATTTGCGGCAAATTATCTCAAACAGGAAAGTGTTGCAAAGGTCTTGCACTGCTGGGGAGGTGGGTTAAAGCCTGCTATAGAAATCACAGGATGATTTTCAACTCTCAAAAATGGCATTGAGAGTTGAATAAAAACAAAAACCCAGTTACTGTTATTTAATAATACACAACTGATTTTTTTAAAACATATTAGATCTCACGTTTTGCTACTTTAACCGGTCACTGCCATATATATGCCACTATATATACTAGTATAAACAGGGACTTGTTCAGCCTTATTTAACTGGCAGCAGGATAAATAAAATACTTGTTCAGCCTAAAACCATAACCCTAACATGCCAGCCTAACCCTCATCCTAACATGCCAGCCTAACCCTCACCCAAACATGCCAGCCTAACCCTCACCCAAACATGCCAGCCTAACCCTCACCCTAACATGCCAGCCTAATCCTAAAATGCCAGTCTAACCCTCACCCTAATATGCCAGCCTAACCCTCACCCAAACATGCCAGCCTAACCCTCACCCAAACATGCCAGCCTAACCCTCACCCAAACATGCCAGCCTAACCCTCATCCTAACATGCCAGCCCAACCCTCACCCAAACATGCCAGCCTAACCCTCACCCAAACATGCCAGCCTAACCCTCACCCTAACATGCCAGCCTATTCCTAAAATGCCAGCCTTACTCTCACCCTAACATGCCAGCCTAACCCTCACCCAAACATGCCAGCCTAACCCTCACCCAACATGCCAGCCTAACCCTCACCCAAACATGCCAGCCTAACCCTCACCCAAACATGCCAGCCTAATACTAACATGCCAGCCTAACCCTCACCATAACATGTCAGCCTAACCCTCACCCAAACATGCCAGCCTAACCCTCACCCTAACATGCCAGCCTAACCCTCACCCAAACATGCCAGCCTAATACTAAAATGCCAGTCTAACCCTCACCCAAACATGCCAGCCTAACCCTCACCCAAACATGCCAGCCTAACCCTCACCCAAACATGCCAGCCTAATCATAAAATGCCAGCCTAACCCTCACCCTAACATGCCAGCCTAATCATAAAATGCCAGCCTAACCCTCACCCTAACATGCCAGCCTAACCCTCACCCTAACATGCCAGTCTAACTCTTGCCCTAACACTATTATGCTAGCCTAGAGGGTCTGCCACCTTTTCAGGAAGAAGAGCCATTTTTTTTTCTTTTACCAAAATATTTTGAGTGCTGCAACACATGCTTGAATATGAATACTCCCCCACAAACACATACATGACACATACTGTAACTATACTGTACACACACCCTCTCCTCTCACTCTCCTCCAACTCTCCCCTCCTCTCACTCTCCTCTCCTCTCACTTTTCCCTCCTCTCACTCTCCCCTCCTCTCACTCTCCCCTCCTCTCACTTTTCCCTCCTCTCACTCTCCCCTCCTCTCACTCTCTCCTCCTCTCACTCTCCCATCTTCCTTTACTCTCCCCTCTCCTGCGGAAGTTAGGTCCGACTTCCGGGCGGGCCCCCAACTTCCAGTGCCCTGTGCCAACAGGGTAAACAGGCAGGGCTGGGAGGGATTGGCCACAGAGTGAGGGCCCCAGACAGAGCCACTTGTATTTACTCAAAGACCCGCATGTGGCTCGTGAGCCATGGGTTGCAGACCCCTGTCCAACCTAACCTTTGCCCTAACATGTCAGCTTCTAACCCTAATATGCTAACCTAACCCTAAAATGCCAACCTAACCCTAATATGCCAGCCTAATCATATAATGCCAGCCTAATCCTTACACTAACATGCCAACCTAACCTTAACATTCCAGTCTAACCCTAATATGCTAACCTAACCCTAAAATGCCAACCTAACCCTAATATGCCAGCCTAATCATATAATGCCAGCCTAATCCTTACACTAATATGCCAACCTAACCTTAACATTCCAGTCTAACCCTAATATGCCAGCCTAACCCTTACCCTAATATGCCAGCCTAACCCTAATATGCCAGCCTAATCATATAATGCCAGCCTAATCCTTACACTAACATGCCAACCTAACCTTAACATTCCAGTCTAACCCTAATATGCCAGCCTAACCCTTACCCTAATATGCCAGCCTAACCCTAATATGCCAGCCTAATCATATAATGCCAGCCTAAGCCTTACACTAACATGCCAACCTAACCTTAACATTCCAGTCTAACCCTAATATGCCAGCCTAACCCTTACCCTAATATGCCAGCCTAACCCTTACCCTAATATGCCAACCTAACCCGTACCCTACCACTATTATGCTAGCCTAACCCTTGCCCTAACTTGCCAGCTTCTAACACTAACATGCCAGCCTAACCCTAACCAGCACTTTCTAGGTGAAAATCATCGCCAGCTAAATAAAGTACGAGGAAGGAAGTTATAGGACTGGCTGCCGGGGAAATAAACACTTTGTTTAGCAAATTTCCCTAATGATGCTTTTTGTTTTCTTCTCACCTGAACGACAGCGCTCACTTGTGGTGGAAGTTTAATGGTATCACTGCTTTTATCTTTATTGTATTGTATGTTATGTATTATTTGCACTGTTAGTGTTCTACTTTCTTTCTTACACAAAGGGGAATTATTTAAGGGGGGGGGGGGGACATCTCCCTTTTCTACTTTTATAGCAGAAATAACACATCTTTCTAAAGTAAGGTCCTAACAGCACTGACTGGATTCCAAATAAATGGAGATTTTTGTTTTCAATCAGACACAGCATTACTTTTGAAGCAATTTCCCTCAGAGAAGGCCAGTCTCACTACCTTGAGACCCACATGTCAGAATATACTGCCCCATTCCTCCCAGCCTTGCTGGCCAGTTACTGGAGTCACGGTAAACTCATTAATAGCATCCAATGTTCTTTAGAATGATGGAACCCTGTTTATTGGCTGACTGACATGGTGTCAGGGGATGAAGGAGTGGCTCAGTGAGTGAAGGCGCTGACTCTGTATACAATGATGGAGGAGCCTGGTTCAATTCCCGCTTTCCGCTCCTTGTGACCTTGGGCAAGTCACGTCATCTCCCTGTGCCTCAGGCACCAAAATCATAGATTGTAAGCTCTACAGGGCAGGCACTTATTATGTTGACGTAAGGGTGAGTCTAGTCTAGGTTAAATTGAGCAGAGGATGGGGGGTCTGATGCTTTAAGAGGTAAACATATATATGTATGTGCAGAGAGTGTGTATTCAGTCACACAGCGCAGCAGATGACTGCAGAGACACCCAGCGCCTGACCCCTGATAAATAAAACAGAGGTACAGCATCAGCCACACTGGGCTCCCCACCTCTGACCTCCCAGGAGGATGCGCTTCCAGCTACTATCCCCTAAGCACAAGATTTATAACTAAAGTCCAACCGCCTTGCTAGCAATGTTTTACATCCAACATAGCATTGTGCACAGACGTCATCAGGCAAGTCCTTACCCTGCAGAGCTAAGTTTGTGTCCTGAGACTAAACACGCTGGCACTGGGGTTTGAGCTGGTTCACCTTTCTCAAAAGGCTCTGGAGTTGCCAAAGCCTCTCCCTCTAATGCTATTCTTATTTGTTAAAAAGAATGTGTATGGCGCCACCATATTCCGCAGCGCAGTACAATGTGGGAGGGGGGACAATACCATTGTATGACAAAAGAGTACATGTATTTTAATACAAACTGATACTAAAAGCAGGAGGTCCCTGCCCCAAGGAGCTTACAATCTATAAGTTATATGGAAGATTCCCCTCCCCCCTAATATTCTCCTCTGTGAACTGGTTCTATTTTTCATCCCCTTTGCTGATGGAAGTGCCTGTAAACCGGACCCTTAGGCTGCACTTATAATCCTGGCGATGGCGCCGAGACGTCAAGACGTCCTCCCTTGCCGTTGCAGCAGCGTTTTTTGCCTATAGTGTAGGAGGCAAGAGACGGCGACCGGCTATAAGGGCACACGAAGGCCTAAGTAAACTTGTTTTGACTTGTTTATAAGCACGGCCTTAACATAAGGAAGCAGGGTGGTATAGTCATATAGTAGATTTGAACGCACATACCGATTGTAAGCTCTTAGGATCGAGGATTTCTTTCTCAGCCTGTCTACTTTCATATTTAATACTCGTTTGTGCTATTATACCTGTATTCTGTTCCCAGCCATTCCCTCTTACTCTCTCAGCAATGCGCTGCAGGCCCCTCTGGCTGTGCAGGGGTTAATTCCGCGATCAGTCAATAGCTCTCGGTGCTGCAGGATGGCAGCAGATGTGAGAGGATGTGGCAGCTCCTTGGATAAGGTCTGATTGCATTAGACGGAGCACAGCCGCAAGAATAAATATTTAGAAGCGGGGGGTGGCACTGAATACATATCAAAGTGTCAGATCCCATATCAGCCGGCTGACAAGCACTCACCCATACGTCACCTACTCTCCCAGCCCCTCCCCACCCTCTGCCGCTGTGCAGGCCCAGGCTCCCTGCTCCAGATGCTCCGCACAGATTCTTCTGCCTGGGTATTTCCAAACTCGGCTGACTTGCAACATGGAGTTGTAGAAAAGCGTTTAGCCATGCAACATATTTTATAGTGTTACTTTTGCTTAGCAACTAAATATTTTAGGGCAGGGGTGCCCAACTCCAGTCCTCAAGACCCCCCAACGGGTCTGGTTTTCAGGATATCCCTGCTTCAGCACAGGTGGCTTATTATTATTATTATCAGTGGCTCAGTCTTTGACTGAGCCACTAATTGAGCCACCTGTGCTGAAGCAGGGATATCCCGAAAACCTGACCTGTTGGGGGGTCTTAAGGACTGGAGTTGAGCACCCCTGCTTTAGGGGGTGATGTATCAATGGAAAGAAAGTGCAAACAAAGGTTTATTTTGACGCATTGTTCCATTTTCTACTGCCGTGTATGTCAAATGCATGAAGGTTTAGTGCGTGCGACATAGATTATTACCCAGAAAAATTTAATAGCACTTCAGCGTGGCTGATTTAGTTGATAAACACACAGAATCCCAGCAAGCTCAAGAAACCCCAAAACATACCACATTATATATATATATATATATGCATATAAGTGTCAAAGGAGTGTTAGTGGGCGTGGCTAAATGTATACGACAAAAGACAGAAATGCCCAAAGCTACTTCCAATGTGACAAAAATACACAGTGAAATACCTATATATTCTCTTGAAATAGGGTCATTTAGTTAAACCCTTTGGCCAAAGCGTTATAAGCCTGCGAGCCACATCAAGGCATGACCATTAGCAGGTCCTATCACTACCTGAGTAAAATTCTGCTGATTTAGTTGGACACAAATTCAAGATAAAAAAAAGTCACACACCGAAGGCGCAGAATGTGTTACATCTCTGCTAAATAACCCGAATGTGATACATCTCTGCTAAATAACCCCCAAAATGTTTGTGGCTACCCATGGAGCTTGACAATAAAATGACTGAGATATCCCTGTTTTATTGCTGTCATTCAGGAGGCAGACATTATTATTTAGCGATGCTCTTTATTATAATGGGATTAGCAAAGGCTGCAGAGCAATGAGATTCCTCACTAATCCCTCTGGCTTCTGCTTCTCCATGAGCAACACAAACTGGCCCCTTTCCTCACTGCTGCCGTGAAAAACTTTAGGTAAAGAAGAAGAAAAAAGGGGAATGGAATACGTCTGTGTATCACTTAATTTTAGATTTCATCTTGCGTTGCTCCATTATTGTACAATTCAATTTGTTGTGCGAATAAAGGCTGTTGCCTGCTTTAGAGGTGCATCTCGTGCTTTTATTTTTATTACTGGTTTTTAACATGGGATTGAAGCAGGGGGTCTCCGGAGACTAACCCCATTCATTTCCGCTCCGGGGACCCCCTGCTTCCCAAGATACAGACCTCCGTAGGTTGTACTGGTATCTCATGCAAGGTTAAAGCTCCTGCGTTACATGGGCCAATCGGAAGCTGCATCAAATGACGTCACGGCTTCCTATTGGCCCGCAGGGTGCTGTAGCTTTGAAACGCCGCCCTTACGTGAACCCTGCTAGCCGAAAGAAGTGTTTACCAACCCCCCCCCCTATATAGTTAAGTATCTGCAGAACAGGGTGTCCCCAGAGCTGAAATTAATGGGGTTCATCTCTGGTGACCCCCCTACAATCCAATGTTAAACACAGTGGGAATTAAAATGTTGTAAATCTTAAATGGTGAAACGCTTGTCAACCCTTTCGCTGCCAGAAGGGCCTGCCACGCATTCACAAAGGTAGAGAAGGTGCTACGTGGCTGAATACTTCTACTTTATTGCAGCCCTGTCGCTGTCACTTTGCCTTTTGTGCCGGCTTTGTGCCGCTTTGAAGGGTGCTCCAGATAACGCTCTTAAATTAATTACGGATTCTGTAATGGGAAGAGCCAGACATACCGTGCAGCGTGTTAATAAAAGAGCCTTATCGGGCGCCCGCGATGCTGCTCTCCTGCTCTCATTATCTGTCTGAGTCCCAGCCGTGAATAAAGTCCGCTGCATGCAAGCAGATGGTGACCAGGAGAATGCAACTCATGTACGGCAGTGATGTCACTGGACACGCGGCTAAGCAGGCCAGAGACATACTGATGTAGCTGGGATGTTCTGATCCAATAAACTTCAATCCGTTGGGGCAGGGGTGGCCAACTCCAGTCCTCAAGGGCCACCAACAGGTCAGGTTTTAAGGATGTCCCTGATCCAGCACAGGCGGCTCACTCAGTGGCTCAGTAATTTACTGAGTCACTGATTCAGCCACCTGTGCTGAAGCAGGGATATCCTTAAAACCTGACCTATTGGTGGCCCTTGAGGACTGGAGTTTGCCACCCCTGCCTTAGGGTAAAGATATAATGCATTCCTTTTGCCAACAAAACTGCCAAATCCTGTAACAAAGGCCCACGAATGTACCACGTTAATATGCTTCTCTTATGCACTTGTAAATAACCCAGCTAAATCCCCCCGAGTAATGAACACCATAGTTTTCCGTGGTGTGCTGCCATTTTCAGTGTTCCACATCTCTTTACCGTGCACTTTAGGCACATGCATGACCAGTGGCACCCAGGGGAACCATATAATGCACACTGTATGTTGTGGGGCTTTGCTTGGTTTCTAGAAGGCATCGCAATCAGCGTTCAGACGGCGAACCAAGCTGCAGAGTTCGTACGAGCGCTCAGGAGAGCGATCATGTGAGCACTGCTGCCACTACCCCCTGGCACAGAAGGGGTCACATACTAATGTTTTACTTCAGACCGAGGCTCCAGTGATGTGTCCCCAGCATTGGAAGTATCTATAATGCTTCATCATTTACTTACATTGTATCTGGTCTATGCATTAAATAAGTTATGGGTCATGCAGCAAACAAAAGTATCACTTGTGAGCACATTCACATGTCTCAGACAGGTCGGCAACCCTGCTTTTCACCATTATCTCCTAGCATACAGTGCTTCCACTGCAGCAAGGGATTCTGTGAAATCACATGCAAATGAGCACACCGTGTCACCTTTTGCTTCAGATCCATTTTAACATGGATCCCATGTAAGATGCAAGCTACAATGTGGCAGGCATAAGTTTACAGGGGTCCATGTTCAAATGGATTTGAAGTACAAGGTAACACTGTGCGCTCATTTGCATGCCATTTCCCAGAATCCCTTGCTGCAGTGGAAGCATTGCATGCTAAGAGACAATGGTGAAAGGCAGGGTGGCAGACCGGTCTGAGACACGTGACTGTGCTCACAAGTGATATTTGTATTTGCTCTCTGGTCTATGGAAACTTATACACAATTCCATTGATCTCTATCATGCCTGGAAATTCCAGTACCATAAAGGCCGTAACCCAAGTGACAACATGAGAACTTCTTGTTCCACTTTTATTTTTAAATGTTTAGAATTTCTTTATGCCCTTTACAAAGTTTTAAAAATAGCTACTGACGAGATAAAAAGAAACTGAAGAGCGCTTCACATTTGTGGGGTGCACTTCGCACAGCTTCCGACCTTTCCCAGGGCTCGTCACCCTATCGCTGGCGAAGCCCAAGGCCCGTGCTGAAATCCCGAACACCAGATCCCTCCGGTCCCACGGGGTCCTTTGCCCTGACGGACCTGCAAGCAGAGCTCTGCGGTCTGTCAGTTTTATGTGAACTAAGCCCGGAAGTTACTGCCACGCAAGGCAGAGAGAACAATGTTAGCAGTGTGGGCACGAAGGCAGAGACACCGCACATCGGGGAGACTGGGGAGACGAGAGAACCAAAGATAGAGGAGGAAAAGCAGAGGGATTGCGTTGTTTAACTCCGTAATGGGGCTGCGATGGCACTATGGGTTACAGAATACCACTGCTTTTTCATTTACAAGTCTTTGCTTTTGCTGCCAAAATAGATAGTTTTTAAAATGACTGCTCCCTTCCTCCTTCATTAACACCGCCATAAAATACACCTTTTTTTATTTAAAGCATCAATCTCCCCCACAGGCCCATCTATATACGTTTAACTCATATAATGTTAGTATCTCGCCCCCTGAGGATATCCTGCTCTCTTTAAAAATATATTATGTTTGTATTAGTGTTATAAATCAACATTTGATGCATCTCTTGCATCTGAGGTCACCATGGCAACTGCACTGGGCTGTGGGGAGAGCTTCATTTTAACTTCCCGGACACTTAATATTGCATGCCCTGAACAGAGCATCAGATTTAAAAAAACAGCGCTGGAACAGGCAAGAAGAGGTCTCCTAAAGTAATTTAAAAATAATGAAAAGCAAAAAATATGCAATTAGCACAGACTGGTGCATTAAGGGGTTTCAATGAAAACACAGAACCACTGTACAATTCGGAGCAGATATGGGTCATTTCTACCACAATCTGCCTAACAAAAAATTCAGAGACTTCACCAGATATACATGTTCTGTTGCAGCTAAACTCCTTGCACTATATCTTTTGTTGTTCTTGTAGCATTGAAGTCTGTGGAGCCGAACCCCGTTGATTTCAGCTCTGGGGACCCCCTGCTTCCAGAGATACTTACCCCCATAGCGGTGCCGGTATCTTTGTGGAGTTTAAATGTCCAGTTCACATGAGCCAATAGGAAGCCTCTCGGTCTCTCTCTCTCGGTCTCTCTCTCTCTCTGTCTCTCTCTCTCTGTCTCTCTCTCTCTGTCTCTCTCTCTCTGTCTCTCTCTCTCAGTCTCTCCCTCTCTCTCAGTCTCTCCCTCTCTCTCAGTCTCTCCCTCTCTCTCAGTCTCTCCCTCTCTCTCAGTCTCTCCCTCTCTCTCTCAGTCTCTCCCTCTCTCTCTCGGTCTCTCTCTCGGTCTCTCCCTCTCTCTCAGTCTCTCCCTCTCTCTCTCGGTCTCTCTCTCGGTCTCTCTCTCGGTCTCTCTCTCCATACACATAAACATATATACTATGTGTATATATATATATATATATATATACATATATACTATGTGTATATATATATATATATATACATATATATATATATATACATACATACATAGAGAGTCTCAGTAGTTCCCAGCATATTTGTAACTAGATGGGTGAATGTGTTCACTTTGCGTTTTTGTTTTACTCACTGTTGAAAAAAATGCGAAAATTCGCTATTTTGCAGGAACTGCCAGGGTCAAAAATTCAAAGTAAATTGTCGGATGTTGCCGATTTTATTTATTTTTTTGATTTTTCATTCCTGAATATTGATTCATTTTTGAGAAAAATAATAACATTTTCAAATATTCACACATTTTCCATTTTTATCCCCTCACATCTTTGAATATTCACACGTACATTTTTTTCCACATACAGTATTTGAACATTCACATTTTTCTCGTTTCTAAAAAATGTTTAAAATGGAAATAAAGACAAGCCCTGGATGTTATTTTCAAACTCTGGTGAATAGTGTTTGCGCCTCCGGATTCCAAAGTTTCCCAAATCCTTCACCCCTCTTTAATTGAAGACATGAACCCAGGGGCTCGCAACTCCAGTCCTTAAAGCCCCCTATAGGGTTGCCAGATGTCCTGTATTGAACTGGACTGTCCTGTTTTTGTACACTCTGTCCAGTAAAATATTAGAGGTAATATTTGACATGTATGTATCCGGTATTACCTCTCTGGACATAGTGACCTGACCGGCTTGGGGGGGGTGGGGGGTGTTACGGGATTTTCCTGTGTGTCAAGAGAGCAGGGCTGTTGCTAGGGGGCGGGGCAGCTTCCTCCATCCTGATTGCCTGCTGCTGGGTAATGCAGCCAATCAGGAGGAGGTGTCAGGAGCCTGGGGGTGGGGCCAAGGAGAGGAGGAAACAGCATGGAGCAGAGAGAGGCGGGTGTGTGTGTCTCGAGCACGTCGCACCTTTCACCATTGCCTCCAGAGAAGCCACTTGGCAACCCTACCAACAGGTCAGATATCTCTGCTTCAGCACAGGTGGCTCAATCAGTCCCTGCTTCAGCATAGGAGCCTCTGATTGAGCCACCTGTGCTGAACCTGGGATATCCGGAAAACCTGACCTGTTGGGCGCATTGCAGCTGTCCTCTCTGGCAGTGACGCGGCTGGGGGACAGCTCTGCTTCCCAGGATGTCTAAATCAAACAGTTTCTTTTAATTGCTGCTGAAGGGAAAATACTGCAACTGGAGCTGTGCTTTGTAATCACGTGCCCCACGCAATGTGTATCAGGCCCACCCCGCCTGATTCATGTCTCTCCTCTTCTCTCTCCTGTTTCCCTCCTTTCTGTCTCGCTCTCTCCTCCCTTTCTTCCACTCCCTTTGTGTGTCTGTAGCCACCTCTCTTTCCGTCGCTTTATCGCAGCTTAACACATCTAGAGATGGGGACTGTCAATTTCTTCAACATAGCGTAGCAAACTTGAGCATAAATAGCCGTATTGGAAGGGCCACTGGGCCTTGTACGTTGCTTGGCAATTTATTTATTTTGAAGCTCGTTTTCGCTCGTTTCTTAACAGAAAAAAAGTTGAGCAAATCACGCCTGGTTGGCAAATGTTTGCGAAAGTGTCATAACTTTCTCCTCTCTCATTTTGCCATTTCTTTAATTTTTCCTCTCTCTTCTCTATCGTCATTCATTCGATTCCCTCCTTTCATTTATGTCTCTCAACCCTCTCTGCCCCACCTCTCTCTCTTCCCTGTCCTCTGGCTCTCTCACTCCGCCCTTTCTCTCCCTCTCTCTCACACACTGCCCCCTCCTCCCCTTATACACACACTCACAAATACTGCCCCATCCTCGCCCTTTCTCTTCCTCACACACACCTACTGCCTCCTCCTCTCTCTATTCCTCTCTCCTCTCCTTCTCTGTCCCCTGGTCTCTCTATAGCCCTCTCACCCAGACTTTCCCTTTCTCTCTCACACATACAATGCCCCCTTATTTCTCTCTCTCCACCTCTCTCTCTCCACCCTCTCCCCACTCTCTCTCTCCCCACTCTCTCTCTCTCCACCTCTCTCTCCACCTCTCTCTCTCTCCACCTCTCTCCACCTCTCTCTCTCTCTCCACCTCTCTCTCTCACACACACACTTTCCAATCCTTTCTCTCTTTCTCTATCCCTCTCTCTCTCCTCTCTCCTCCTCTCTCTCCCCCTCTCTCTCTCCCCTCCTCTCTCTGTTCTTTTCTTCTCTTGGCCCAGCTGGGGATTCACAACAATTTGAAGTGATCCCCTCCAGGCGGCAATATTCTGAGTCTAACCTAAGCTTTCTCACACACCGACCCTTCATGAATTCCCAACTCATGTACAGAGAATATTGAGCGAGGTGACAAAGGATGTCAAATGGCCACAAATATTAAACCCTCAACTGTGCCTGGCTCTAACAGCAACATGCTGAAAGAGCACATACAGAAAAGGAATAACCTACCGATTTACACAGGGAATTTCTTTTTACAATGTGCCTGCAAATATTAATATGGATGGTCATGAAATATATCCGTAGGGACCACTAGAAGGAGATAATAATAGAATATTTGTCACTGGCGCACATTCTCTGCAGCTATGCATGGGTTTGGTGGAGTCTGGAAATAACCAGTACAATGTGTGTGGAGCAACCTTGAGAATGAAAAGGTTAATGCTGTGTTTGTTAACCTGGGGGGCTGGAGACAGGAGGGGCATAGACACTGGGAGATAAAGAGAGAGGAAAGGGAGGATGTTAAGAGACAGCGATATATATATATATATATATATATATATATATATGTGTATGACAGATGGAAAGAATGGATGTTTTTCCTGCAATTAACCCAACTGATATTTTCCAATACATGACATCCTTATTCCTTTAAATGGGATTTTATGGTTGTGTCAAACCCCAAATCTTGGACGTGTTCCTGTTCCATTGGGTGCCGAATAATGATCAGTAGATATAAAATCAGCAGAAATGCTTTTCCGGGAGGGGGGGGGGGATGTTCCCATTTAAAGATATGGGGAACCAATGGATTAATGGTCTTGTTTGCAAGGCAGTGTTGGCCCCTGTGATACTCCAGGGGTTAAATTATCAGACCATTTTCGCTAGGAAGACGTGGACTCACCTCTTCTGTGCGTGTGGGTGGAAAGATCAGATAACGGTCTTTACAAAAGCATCAGAAGTACACGTCCTCATGCCCCCTCCCCCCCAACAGGTCAGGTTTTCAGGATATCCCAGCTTCAGCACAGGTGGCTCAATCAGAGGCTCAGTTGAAGACCGAGCGTCTGATTGTGTTACCTGTGCTGGCGCAGGGTCTGATTGAGCCACCTGTGCTGAAGCAGGGATATCCGGAAAACCTGACCTGTTGGGGGGGGGGGGGGGGACTTGAGGACTGGCGTTGAGCACCTCTGCTCTGGAGCAAGACTCACATAAACCCCATAATTTTATCCCTGAAAGGGCCTGCAGCTATTATACTGTTCTCTAAAACATTTATATTAAATCATAATGCTAATTTATTTTGAAGGTCCCTTAAAGTCTCATTATACCGGCAAGATGTAGAAATTAGGTTTTTTTCCCCTCCTATTAATTCCATATATTATCTGCAGAAAACAAAATCCTGCAGAATTGCAGACAAAGTGAAATATACTGCAGGGTAGGTGGGTGAGGCGTCAGCACCTCGGACAGGGACTTTGGCCTCTGGGTGCAAATATTCCTTCACTGCAATTATATTGATTGAGTTCCCTACAATGATCGCATTATCAAGAAACGATGCTGTAATTTTTAACCAATCAAGTGCTGAAAGGATAATAATAAATATCACACATACAGCATCAGTATGTCCACAGATATACACTGTAGATGTACGTGGAAATGCTATACGCACATTCTCTGCAGACTTATTGTCTCCACATACATACAGATGCCTCCTCAGTGTCTGGATTCTAAGACATTTAGGGGCTGATTCGATATGTGCCAAAGCAGCCAATTGGGCCACTTTTGGATGAAATTCACCATTGAAGTCAATGGGGGAATTTCAGACAAAAACGTCCCGATCAGCCACTTTGGCACATATATAATCAGCCCCTAAAGCATTGAAAACTCCTTGGCCATATTTTTAAAAGATATAGATATTTCAGTGTTTAAAATGAAATACATCCGTTTGCCAACATCTCCAGGCAAACTTAAAAAAAACCTTTATTACGAGGTTGACTGGCAATAAACCACCTGAATTTAATCACAGTATTAGGTATGGATCTCCTTATTGCATTTTCGCCATTTTAGCATACTGTATGTTACTTCCTGGGACTGCAGCTTTAGAGACACAGGGCCTGCGTATTATAATACGGCTATGAAAAGGGAGTGCAGTCCTGTCCTTGGAAGTGAAGTGGAGGTATACTGTGGGGATTCGTGCTGCAATAGCTCACTGATATGATGTGTGATCTTATGCCTTCAACAAGGTTTTTCTGCACCTGCCAGCTACAATCCCCGTCTCCCTCCTGCTCCCTTCATGCCCGATTTGCTTCCTCGCTCTGTTTCCAGATACCGACAGCCGAGCTGGGTCACCGCTTCGCAGGCAGGGCTGGAGGGGAGCTGGTGGTCTTTTTATAATCTCACAACTATCTTGCTTGCTTTGCTACTGGGAAGGTAATGGGAGCACCAGAGGACCTGCATAGGAGATAAAGGTCTGATGCTGTTCTTATTGCAAAGCATAACATGTGGATCAGTGTGTGCAATTAACCTTTCAATACTGGGAGGGCCCGCAAGGTGATATACTCTATAACTAGATTATTATATATATGTATCTATACATAGATTATATATATATATATGCAAATATAGCTGTATGCTCATCTGTATGTCTTAGGCAGGTCTGCAACCCCGCCTTTCCCCATTATCACCCAGCATACAGCACTTCCACTGCAGCAAGGGATTCTGGGAAATGACATGCAAATGAGCACACAGTGTCACTTTTTGCCTCAATAACCATTTTTAACATGGTTCCCTATAGGCTTAAGCTTGCTGCATGGTCACAGCTTTGAGCACAGCCAGGGTTAAGGTGCATACCCAGAAAACCACCCACAGACAGCTGTTTCGACCTTGATACGTGTGGGATATATGTGGGATAAAGAAATATATATATGTGGGATAAAGAAAATAAGTGCAAGTGACTTCACAACAATATAAAAAATAAGGGTAATATCACTGAAATTATATTTCAAAAAATGGAATATGCAGTATAACCCCTCGATGGAACGCAGCAAAAACATGGAATTGTACAAATGTGTAACAGCATTTAAAAATGGCTCAAAATCAATCTCCAATACACTCAAAAGTGTAGGTAGTAACCATGCCTTGTTACGGTGAAACGCGGAGGGTGATCAGAGTGGACGAGATTTGAGAAGAGACTGAGCACCCGTGACCACCCTACCAGTCTGGTGGGGGTCAGCGCGTGCCAACTGGGAAGTTGTAGGAGGTCTGAATCGGGGCGAAGGATTATTTATTATTTATTTATTTATAAAATATTTTACCAGGAAGTAATACATTGAGAGTTACCTCTCGTTTTCAAGTATGTCCTGGGCACAGAGTTAAGACAAATAATACATGGTTACAAATACAGTTACATACTGCACCGACACACTTTATTCGAGCAAATACCCGGTATGTACCTGGCAGATACCTGGAATGCGCCGCTCCTCACCTCTGACAAGCCCCGTTGCATTTGCCTTCCCAGCCTGGGTTCATGCCTGGCTGATGGGCGGCTGATCTGTTAAATGAGGATGATTAGGATTTAATAGGCTGCAATGCTTCGGGTGTCTACCAGATGGCATAAATTCATGAATTGTAATGCAGTGTATATATATATACTGTGCAGTATTGCAGCCAGCGGGAATAAAATGCTTCAATCCCTGCCTGAAAAATAACTCAATGTACTCGGGCAGAAAACAGTCACAAACCTCAATACACCCGGGTATACCCGAATTCGTGGGACTAGCCAAGCTCGAATAAAGTGTGTCGCCAGTGTAAATGAACAGGGTATACATTATATACAAGACATTGCATGCACAGTTAAAGATAATATATATTATGGGCGTATGAAACAGTTACAGACCAGATTAAAATGTGAGACAGCCTTAGATTTGAAAGAACTTAAACTGGTGGTGGATGTGAGAGTCTCTGGTAGGTTGTTCCAGTTTTGGGGTGCACGGTAAGAGAAGGAGGAGCGGCCGGATACTTTGTTGAGCCTTGGGACCATGAACAGTCTTTTGGAGTCAGATCTCAGGTGATAGGTGCTGCATGTGGTAGGGGTGAGGAGCTTGTTCAGGTAGCTGGGTAGCTTGCCCATAAAGAATTTGAAGGCAAGACAGGAAAGGTGAACTTTGCGCCTCGACTCAAGCAATGACCAATCTAGTTCTTTGAGCATTTCGCAGTGATGTGTGTTATAGTTGCATTGGAGAACAAAACGACAAATTGAATTGTAGAGGGTGTCAAGTTTGCTAAGGTGGGTTTGAGGTGCCGAGCCATATACTATGTCTCCATAGTCAATAATTAGCATTAGCATTAGCATTAGCATCTGCTGTGCGATACGTTTTCTGACCAGGAGACTTAGGGAGGATTTGTTCCTGTAAAGTACCCCTAGTTTGGCATAGGTCTTGGTTGTCAGGGTATCAATGTGCATCCAGAATGTTAAGTGGGAGTCAAATCCTATGCCCAGGTATTTAAAACTAGTAACAGGAGTTAGGGTGGTGTTAGTGTTGGTTCTAATCTGGAGCTCAGTCGCTGGAAGCTTTAAAAATTTAGTCTTGGTCCCAAATACCATTGTTACAGTCTTGTCAGTGTTTAAAAACAGTTTGTTTTGGGAAATCCAGTTTTCAAGTCTCAAAAAGTCAGATTGAAGTATGTGTTGAAGGTCAGAGAGGCTATGGCTGTGTGCATATAGAATTGTGTCATCTGCATACCTGTGTATTGAGGCTTCCTGACAAGCTGTGGGAAGATCATTGATGAACACTGAGAAAAGTAGGAACCCCAGAACAGAGCCTTGCGGGACACCGCAGGTGATATCCAGGGGGTTAGAGTTAGAGCCAGAGATGGACACATGTTGGGATCTACCTGATAGGTAGGACTGGAACCAGTTTAAAGCATGCTTCCCTATTCCAGAGCTCTGGAGTTTGTTAAGCAGGATAGCATGATCAACTGTATCAAAAGCCTTTGCAAAATCTAGGAATACTGCACCAGTGAGTTGACCCCGTTCCATTCCACACTGGATTTCATTGCAAACTTTTAGCAGGGTAGTTACGGTAGAGTGTTTGGGGTGAAAGCCAGATTGGAATTGGCTTGGGAAAATTGTCTTGTTATAGTAATTGCTTAATTGGGAGTGGACACATTTTTCCATGACTTTGGATAGGATTGGGAGATGGGAGATTGGCCTGTAGTTTGAGACAGTGTTTTTGTCCCCACTTTTGAAGATTTGGACAACTCTGGCAGTTTTCCAGGTCTTAGGGATATGGCCTGCAGACAGTATAGAGTTGACTATGGACGCAATTGGTTTGGCAATGGCTGGGGCACCAAGTCGTAGGAACCTAGATTGTAGTAAATCGGGTCCACATTGGCTGCTTAGTTTTAATTTGAGGAGCGCTTGTGTAATCTCCTCATCGGATACTGGGCCAAATTGAAAATTGTGTGCAATGTTGGGAGGGGGTGGGGCTATGTGGGTACTCCCAGGATGAGATTCAGGTTTGTGGTTTGGGTTGCATTTCGCTAATAAGTTAGTAGCACACTCCACAAAGTAATCATTGAATGCATTTGCAATGTCGGTGGGGTTTGTCAGAGTAATATCGCCCTTAGTGATATTACTTGGCTGTTGATAGTTAGAAGGCTGGAATATGTTGTTGATAACCTTCCAGAAGTTAGCTGGGTTTGATATATTCTGGAGGAGATTGTCAGAGTAATATTGTGCTTTTGCATGCCTTGTTTGCCTTGTGCACATGTTCCGCAGGCATCTGTAGTGATTGAGATCCTTGGTAGTGCCAGTTACTTTGTAGCTTTTCCACAAGGCATCCCTCAACT
>NC_134489.1:19865110-19870110 GCF_040206685.1 Ascaphus truei
TCAAAAAGCTTCAGTGCTAGAAAGTATAACAAACCATCCAAAAATGTGCATTGTATTTATAAAGACATCATGCATATAAAGTATATTTTGTTATTTGAAATTATTTAAATGAAAAGAGGATGATGTGCATTTTTGTATTTATAACTACAGTAGTATTGGTGAATATAATGTATTACTGTAATATTATTTATAATAGCCATACTGTGAGAATAAAACATTTTGGTAACCTATCTGATTAAACACAAAAGGTTGGGCGTCATGCTAGGAATGATCGGTGGTAAAAGAGGAAGTGGCCGCCCAAGAACTCGCTGGCTAGATACCACCAAGAAAGATACTGGGCTGAGCATAGCAGCATTGAAAGGAGCCGTGAGAGATCGGAAGACACTGAGCACACTGATCCACAGAGTGGCCGAGGGTCGTACTCCACTGAACGGATAAGGGGGAAGGACATGATTAAACATACTTGCTGCGTCAATTACATTTTAGTTTTAAAATATAGCTATTTAATTCGGCGCTAATACTATTGAATCTTTTTAGGGTTTACACCAAGTTGAACTAGGCGGACAATTGTGACGCACTTTATACTTTTTTTTGGCACACGGGAACGTGATTCTTTAGTACGTACCAAAATGAAACGAATGCAGCTAAAGGAGAGTACATAGCCGGAGACAAGAGCTATTCAAATTGAGTTTGACAACAGCTGAAAGTGGCCCGGTATGGCCGGTATGGTACGTAGCACCGGATAAAACAATAAGTGCCGGTACTGTGTACTTGTTTGAATTACTGGGGATTTTAAGTTAATACAACTAAAGAAAACTAACCTGCCTCACTCTCGCTCTGTCTCCCTGTCGACTCCCAGCCATCTCCCGGCCTTTCTCGCTGTCTCCCTGCTGACTCCCGGCCTCTCTCGCTGTCTCCCGGCCTCTCTCGCTGTCTCCCGGCCTCTCTCGCTGTCTCCCGACCTCTCCATGCCTCCGTGTGTCTCCCCCAACAGAAACCGGCTCCGGTCAGTAACGTGGATGCTCTAATATGAATATGCCCATATTAGGGCATCATACATCACTGACCGGAGCCGGCTGGGAGAGAGTGAGAGGTAGGGAGATGGAGAGAGAGAGGCAGGGAGATGGAGAGAGGCAGGGAGATGGAGAGAGAGGCAGGGAGAAGGAGAGAGAGGCAGGGAGATGGAGAGAGGTAGGGAGATGGAGAGAGAGGCATGGAGATGGAGAGAGTGAGGCAGGGAGATGAAGAGAGAGACAGGAAGATGGAGAGAGAGGCAGGGAGATGGAGAGAGAGAGGCAGGGAGATGGAGAGAGAGGCAGGGAGATGGAGAGAGAGTCAGGGAGATGGAGAGAGAGTCAGGGAGATGGAGAGAGAGTCAGGGAGATGGAGAGTCAGGGAGATGGAGAGAGAGGCAGAGAGAGGCAGGAAGATGGAAAGAGAGACAGGGAGATGGAGAGAGAGAGGCAGGGAGATGGAGAGAGAGACAGGGAGACAGAGAGAGAGTCAGGGAGATGGAGAGAGAGAGGCAGGGAGATGGAGAGAGAGACAGGGAGACAGAGAGAGAGGTTAGTTGTGGTAAGAATGTGGGTCGGCCCGGGACAACTGAGACAACCACCAAGTTGTGTGTGTATTATTGTTTGTAGTTTGGGTGGGGCGGTGGGGGGTATTCTATTGTGGGGGGGGGGGATATTATAATGTGTGTTGGGGGGTATTGTGTGTATTTGGAGGATATTATTATTTGGGGGGATATTATGTGTGTATTGGGGGGTATTGTGTGTATTTGGAGGTTATTATTATTTGGGGGGTATTATATTGTGTGTATTGTGATGGGGATATTAGATTGTGCAGTGTATTATTGTGGGAGGAATATTATATTTTGTGTATTATGGGGGTATTATATTGTGGAGGGTATTATATTATGGGGGGAATATTATATTGTGTATTGTGGGGGGTATTATTGTAGGGGGTATTATATTGTGTGTGTTGTGGCTGGTATTATGGTGCGTGTATTGTGGAGGGGGGGTTGTATGGGTATTGGGAGGGGCGATTGTGTGGAATTGTGTGGGTATGTTTGTGTGCAGCCAGGGGAGAGGTGGGAATGCGTGGGAGGATTGAGGGAGGGGGGTTGAGTGAGAGGGGGTCATCGAGCGATAGCAGTGAGATATTCTGCAATTGCTTTCTGTAGTAACATCACTGAAGTCTGTTGCAATAACAAATATGAGATGAGTCCTGATGCTGGAGGAGAGATGTGAGGGAATGCAGACATTGTGACACGCCTCTCTGGGACAGTCTGCTGTGACACAGTCACACTGATTTTGTTCAGTCTAGGATAGTGCTATGGGGTTCTGCCATCACTGCATTCCTGCACTGCAACAACAATCTTATTTCCCGTGTCCTGCCTACCCAACAAAAAGAAAGCATGGAGCCCCACGTGACATGTGGCACGACAGCAAGGCTCAGGCTCCCTTTCCCCTTCCTTTTGCGCCCCCCACCCCCTCCACGCCCACTTGGTCACCAGCGAAACTCTGGTGGGAGGAGGGGCCTGACTGGGGGTAGGGTATAAAGGCAAGCAGTGAGGGGCGGGAGATCATGTCGCACCCTCACTGTGTGTTCCCCCCCTCCCTCCCCTTCTGGTTAAATGTAGTTTTGTGAGTTATACTTGTATTCAATATATTTATACTTCAGGAGATTGTTGGGGTTATGTTGCCTCTGTTGTTGCAGGGGGGGGGGTAAATGCAGGGTAACTTTAAATGGATGGGGCTCAGTTACAGTAATGCCCAATGGTGGCATGGTGGGCGAGGGGGCAGGGCTCATTGTGCTTTGGGTACCTGGGGCCCATCTCGCGGCTGACATCGGGTCAGCTGAGCGGCTGGGACTTTGGGTGGTCCTGGTTAGCAGGCCGTGATTTAAGCATCATTGGCCTTACCTTTGGGTGGAGCGCTCCGGCAGGGTTAGCACCTCCCCGTTGCTGTATTTGAATAAAAGCCGCGACCTTTGTGTGTGCGCTTTATTTTCGGGATGTTTTGGGGGAGGAGGAGCAGCATCGCCGGCTCTGAGGTCATGGGCACACCCCACCCCACTAACTGCAACGCCACTGGGGACCTCATGGGATAGATCAGCCTCCTCCTCCTAAAACCAGTCAAAGACTATTCTAATTAGTCCAGTCTTCAGCTTGTCTCCTTGTATAGTGCTGTAGAGTATATTTAGTATCATTCACTCTAAGCAATGATCTCTTATAGCAGGCGTGGGAAACTCCAGTCCTCAAAGGCCACCAACAGATCAGGTTTTCAGGATATCCCTGCTTCAGCACAGGTGGCTAAATCAGTGGCTCAGCCACCTGTGCTGAAGTAAGGATATCCTGAAAAACTGACTTATTGGTCCACCTTGAGGACTGGAGCTGGCCGCCCCTGCCTTATAGCATCATACCCCTTTACTCTGGTTCAAGCTGTGGACAGCAACACTTCCCATTTAGAACCACTGGCTAACTCCGTCTTTGCGCCCTACTCACCGTAACAACGTGGGCTGGTAAGTCTGCCCGGAAAGCAGATATCAAAAGACATAGAGATGTTGATGTGCCCTTTAAACAAGTCCATGTTTTGTGCTTATGTAAAGGGTATCTCAACACAGTGTCCAGTTCCAGAGGATATATAGGGGCTGGACAAATGTAATTTAATTGTAAATTGTTCTGTATATTTGAAGAAGAGACTAGTGAGATCCAGTATGCATCAAATTGGAAATAGGTTTGTGCATAACGTAACTGTCCTTCACCCCCCAATGTACAGCACTGAGGGATATACTGGGTTGTCTTATAAATTATAACAGTGGTACCAGAATCTGCAATGATTCTATAAGCTGCATTAAATGTAAAAAAAAAAAAAAAAAAATTGAGGCCCACTCCAGCATTGCAGGGGTTAACGAGGTCTGCACAGAACCCGAAACTTTCCCATTTCTTAACTGGTTCCCAGTTTCCAAGGTTTGTTGTGGGTTTTCCATTGTCCGTGCTGAATCTCCGTGCTGACGCCAGGTGGACCAACGCACCCCATTCTCTGACCATTAACGGCCTCTCCCTATTTACATATGTGTGGCACACACCATCAATAGCCGGACTGTATCACAAGGGGTTTGGGGCTCCTGGGCAGACAAGCCATTCACTTGTGCAAGGCAAAGACTCCCTCTAACTCCCAGAGGTGACCAAGCAGTGGGAAGAACACAAGGCCGGCCTCCCCCGTGCTCCGAACGGACAGAGCGGCCTTTCCTAGTTGTGAAGTGAGGCAGTGTGTATTAAAGGAGCTCACCGCTGCATGCAGCCAACTCACTGAGCAAGAAAGGGGCACTTAGCATAGCAAACGTGAGGCCACTTGCATGGAGAGGAAGGGGCACGCTGTACATGGTAACCACGAGATGGACTTTTCCATTTGAAAGGGGCATTCAGTATTACTGGAGGTAAAAAAAAAAGAAAAGAATAATTCCATTTCCAAACAAATATATGAAACGCCTGTTGGTGATGTATTGCGATTAACCCTTTGGCTCCCAGAGTGGCCCGGAAACGCATTGCCCTTTGCAGCACGAGCACTCGGGAGAATAAAAACCCGCATCGCACTGCATGCAGGAAGCGGGCAGCATTAACCCCGTCACTGCCACGGGTGCCTGCCGCATATCGGTACACACGTGTGTTGCTACTTGCACTTTTAACCCCTCGCTCGGCTCCACAGTAGGATTCCCCACGTCTTTCCCAGGCTCAGTAGTAGCAAATATCGGAGCAAATAAGCTCTATCCTCTTTGCTGCCAGTGGCATGAAATGCAAAGAATAGAGTCTACATACATTATCCATAGGAACAACACCGCTCCCTCTAATATGAATGGTGATCTGTAACAATGTTTGCCCTCCTGCTGTTATTAACCTTACTTTGCAATGTACCCCTGTTACACAGTAAGTAGCTCAGTGAGTAACAATGGAAACAATGACGCCTTTTGAAACAAGGGAGCCAGGCTTAAATCCC